>NC_084621.1:36359477-36659477 GCF_033978795.1 Nerophis ophidion | reverse complement strand
TGGAGAGTGCTCAGAGACTATGGGGTACCTGACCAATTCATTGTTGCGGTCCACTTTCTATATGATCAGTGTTAGAGCTTGGTCCGCATTGTCCATAAGTCGGACCCGTGTCCTGTTAAAATTGGAGTCCACCAATGCTGCTCTTTATCACTGGTTCTGTTTACAACTTGTATGCAATCATTAGATTTGCAGTGCATGCATGCATAGTGGTAGTGATAGTGATACCACGTGTGTGTGTATGAGGTGCCGACTTTGGGTTTAGTGTGGGTTGGAGGACCCTTTAGGAGTCTAGGGGCCCAAAATATGGCACTGCATCCTTAGCACCAAGTCATTGTTTTTAGCTCTGCCTTAATCCTCTTGTACATGAAATTCACTGCAATTCTCTTTCAGTCAAGCAAGTTATTTAATTAGTTGGACCAGTGGTTCTCAAATGGGAGTACGCGTACCCCTGGGGGTACTTGAAGTCATACCAAGGGGTACGTGAGATTTTTTAAAAATATTCTAAAAATATCAACAATTCAAAAATCCTTTATAAATATATTTATTGAATAATACTTCAACAAATATGAATGTAAGTTCATAAACTGTGAAAAGAAATGCAACAATGTAATATTCAGTGTTGACAGCTAGATTTTTTGTGGACATGCTCCATAAATATTGATGTTAAAGATTTTTTTTTTTTTTAAGAAATGTTAAGCATTAAGTTCATGAATCCAGAGGGATCTCTATTATAATCCCCAAAGAGGGCACTTTAAGTTTATGATTACTTCTATGTGTAGAAATCTTTATTTATAATTGAATCACTTGTTTATTCTTCAACAAGTTTTTAGTTATTTTTATATATATTTTTCCAAATAGTTTAAGAAAGACCACTACAAATGGGCAATATTTTGCACTGTTATACGATTTAATAAATCAGAAAATGATGACATAGTGCTGTATTTTACTTCTTTATCTCTTTTTTTTTTCACCCAAAAATGCTTTGCTGTGATTAGGGGGTACTTGAATTAAAAAAATGTTCACAGGGGGTACATCACTGAAAACATTTTGAGAACCACTGAGTTTGACAATTCGCGCTCCTCCTCCACCTTCAGGTGCTCAATTGGGTTCAGGTAGTATATCCGAGTTTTATTTCAACACTATTGTTCGTTGATAAAATACTGTAATAAAAATACCACAGGGATGTACTCACTTTTGTGAGCTACTGTAGATTGTGTGGGCATATTTGATATAAACATGATAACAATTTGGACTTTGAAGTATAATATAGATAGCAAGTTACCAAACTTTGAAAATGACTTAATAACTAAATGAAGCAAAATTGCCTTTTGACTAACTGACTGTTAAGGGGAAGCAGACAAATTACAGTTATCTTGTTTCTCCTGATATTGCAACATGGATTGTGCAAAGAGGTCGCAAGCTGGCGTGAGGAAGTCATGCCTTTCAATGTGCACCTATACTGTGTTGTGTTCTTTACCATAGATGGCCATCTTGCAGAAACATCACTTTCCTAACCCATTTTTTCTCTCAAATTGCAGAACCATGGAGAACATTGACGATGACAAGACCCCTGCTTTTGTTTTTGAATCCATAAAGCTTTTGGATTTCTGTTTGCACCAGGTAAGCCAGGATACACACCTAAGTGGTTATAGGCTCTAAGCGTAGTTCATGGGCAAGCAATAAATTAAAGTTTTTTAATATACCCCTCTCAGTGTCTCAAACGGCTTCACAGGCCACAAAGGCAATGGACAATGTTGGCAATTGACCAGGGAGCAATGTATGTGAAGGCGCACACACAAAAAAATGAAGACAATCAAAACAAAATTTGTCAGTTTTCTAGACTACCGCTGCCCATTTCCATTGGTGGCCCCCTCTGTTTTGGAGAATGCAGCACATGTAATAACATGATATGTTATTACATTATTGCCCCTTTGTTGGAATATTATCATTGTTTACCAACAAACTGAGAAATCAAAGTGATAAGTGGTTATTCAAGTTCAGCAAGTGTAGAATTTTGATTTAAAAAGGGTTTCACTGACAAACAAGATTAAATTTTTTTTAATGTCAAAACTGAAATACATCAACAAAGATGAAATGCCTTATGGACGCACATTATTTCCAAACCACTATGGGCCACATAAAACGCAATCGTCGTTCAGGGGTTTTTAACATTTTTGACTTCGGGGCCCACCTCTTCACTACACAGGGACCCAGGGCCCACTCATATATATACTATAATATAGTACTCTTACTCTTGTTTTGAATGGTATTCAATAATTGCAGTATATCTAACCTACTTACAGTTTAACAGGACAAACCTTGTCAAATGATATGAAACCATATGTTAATCACAAATATTATTATCAAGACTTATGTCAGGCTCATTACCAAAGTAGATACTAATCAAATATACTTCAGAACAAGGGACTCATACAGAATTAAATCCATAAAAACATGTATACAACCTCTTAAGGGGACAAGCGTTAAAGATGGATTGATGTATATAAGAATATGTAGTGCTAAAATAAATAAATGATAACAAATAATAATAGAAAATGGATAGATGGATGGATGTATATAACAATATGTAGTGCTAAAAAAAAATATAACAAATAATAATATATTTTTGTTTATCCATCCATCCATCCATTTTCTACCGCTTATTCCCTTTCGGGGTCGCGGGGGGCGCTGGCGCCTATCTCAGCTACAATCGGGCGGAAGGCGGGGTACACCCTGGACAAGTCGCCACCTCATCACAGGGCCAACACAGATAGACAGACAACATTCACACTCACATTCACACACTAGGGCCAATTTTAGTGTTGCCAATCAACTTATCCCCAGGTGCATGTCTTTGGAAGTGGGAGGAAGCCGGAGTACCCGGAGGGAACCCACGCATTCACGGGGAGAACATGCAAACTCCACACAGAAAGATCCCGAGCCTGGATTTGAACCCAGGACTGCAGGACCTTCGTATTGTGAGGCAGACGCACTAACCCCTCTACCACCGTGAAGCCCTATTTTTGTTTAATAAACCATAAATAAAATTAATGAGCAAATGAAAATACAGCTTCAACACTTTAGTCATAATTTTGGCTCTTAAAAAACTTTTATGACTTTAGCTCTAGACTTCTTCTGTTTGTTTGATGATGTCATTACTGCCACAAGTGGTGGAAAAGTGTATTACAACTGTGTACCGCCGCTGCCCATACGAACCACAGCTGAGAAACAACGGGCAATGGGCAAAAAGACTAGAGGTTTTATTTAACAACTTTATTTAATATTTTTGGTGATTAAAGTGCTAGAGGACAGCTAGCTTTTAGCGGCACAATATTGTTATTATTTGAATATTGACAGTATTGCACAATAACAAGGTACATTTAAGACCAGTTTATTGTAAAATACAATCCTAATGTTGTACAAGATGTATAAGTAAGTGGGCCTCGCTCCTTCTCTCCATCAGTTTGAGGGGTCTTTGTCTGGAAAATGTGGAAGGCTTCTGCTAGGGCTTAAAATGAATAAACATAAAGGGAATCCAAAAATGTAATAACACAACATAATATGATAATAAAATCTCTATAATATTTTAATTAAAAACTCATACACATTAACAGTCACCCTAACTTGGATTTGATCCTGGTCCCCAAGTTCAGAGACAAAGCAACATTAGCAATTGAGCTATCCAGCCAATGACAATGCATCTCCTCTATTAGCGAGCTGTTTTCTGTAAAAGGATATGATTTTATTAACAGTAAATGGTAAATGGGTTGTACTTGTATAGCGCTTTTCTACTCCTTTTTAAGGAGCCTAAAGCGCTTTGACAGTATTTCCACATTCGCCCATTCACACACACATTCACACACTGATGGCGGGAGGACCCATCAGGAGCACGGGTGAAGTGTCTTGCCCAAGGACACCACGGACGTGACTAGGATGGTAGAAGGTGGGGATTGAACAAGCAAACCTCAGATTGCTAGCACAGCCACTCTACCAACTTCGCCACGCCGTCCCCGATGGCCGATTGTCAGTGGGTTGGCTGTTGAGGACCTCTGTTCCATAGGTTTTGAGGCTACAATGTAACACAGTTTACTGTAAAAGCTATAGGGCGACACAGGACGCCACCATCTTGCACTGACGTGACATTACCTTATACACTCTACTATGTGTCATACCATCCCTCCATTCATCCATCCCCTTCCGCTTATCCGAGGTCGGGTCACGAGGGAAGCAGCCTAAGCAGAAAAGCCCAGACTTTCCTCTCCCCAGCCACTTCGTCCAGCTCTTCCCGTGGGATCCCGAGGCGTTGCCAGGCCAGCCGGGAGACATAGTCTTCCCAACGTGTCCTGGGTCTTCCCCGTGGCCTCCTACCGGTCCGACTTGCCCTAAACACCTCCCTAGGGAGACGTTCGGGTGGCATCCTGACCAGATGTCCGAACCACCTCATCTGGCTCCTCTCGATGTGGAGAAGCAGCGGCTTTACTTTGAGCTCCTCCTGGATGGCAGAGCTTCTCACCCTATCTCTAAGGGAGAGCCCTGCCACCCGACAGAGGAAACTCATTTCGGCCGCTTGTACCCGTGATCTTGTCCTTTAGGTCATAACCCAAAGCTCATGACCATAGGTGAGGATGGGAACGTAGATCGACCGGTAAATTCAGAGCATTACCTTCCGGCTCAGCTCCTTCTTCACCACAACGGATTGATACAGCATGTGCATTACTGAAGACGCCGCACATATCCGCCAGTTGATCTCACGATCCACTCTTACCTCACTCGTGAACAAGACTCCGAGGTACTTGAACTCCTCCACTCGTGTCATACCATTATGATTTGTTATCAAATATTTGTAAATGGTTAGCGAATTAGGATGAGTGAGACTTATTTTCAGCAAAAAGAGCAGAAAAAAATAAACACATTCTGATTCCCAAAAAGTAGACCTACACTAAATCTACTAGAGAGAGTTGTACCGTAGTATATTCACTAAGGTGGGTGTGTCATTGTGTTCATTAGATAAAGAACGGACAAGGGGACCAGTTTGCCCTGCAGTCGGTTGTGCAGTACGGCCTGGTCTTGTTCGAGAGTGTCTTTGACCCTTATCAGACGTGGAGGAGACAACTGGCAGGGTGAGTGTGTGTAACTCCACCAAGGCTACCCCCATTTGATGCTTTGTAATATCTTCCTTAAGCTCAGTGCATGTGTAACATCCTGTCTGGCTGCCTTTTGACATCATGCCTACGTGGAGCGGTATTTTGTCGGAATGAATAGGACGGCCATGACTCCAGTTTGGGCTGTGTGTCTGTGCGTGTGTTGCAGGGAGGAGGTGAGCTTGATGGAGAGGAACAAGTACAAGTTCTCCCCCCTGCCTATTCCAGAGGAGCTGAATGCTCTTTTACACGGTGAGCAACTCTACTTGGGCCTCCTCTGATCTTCATCAGACATGCATACCAAAGGAATCTAACTGTTCTTTGAGTCTAAATATTAACATGTTTTTATCGCCACTGCATGTCTTACCCAAGGGGCCCTTTTGATATATTGCCTTCAGCCCGGCAGCAGAAGCAGTCTCACATTCTAGTGTATGCAATGAAAGGTCACATCATTAGGTTCATTTGCACAATCTAATGAGATTTATTCTAAAATTATGCCTTTAAAAGATAATACTGACACTGAGATAACTCTCATTAACCTCAGGTTAGTTTTATAATGAGTGCATTTTGACGATAAATTTTCAGGTGGAGGGAGAGTAGAGTAGAGTAGTTCTTTAAGAGCGTATGCAAATTAAGAGGGTCAACATTTTGTATAAAATATTACAAGCATCCAAACACAACTTGACACAGTACCTTTCAAAACTACAATTTACTAAAATATTATATAATACTGTACATTTCTGCAGCATTATAACAATTATTTACAAGGTAGAATTTGTGAAACCTTTCCTGCAGAGTTTATTTAGATTTTGCAGGTGTACCTGAGGTCGTGGTACGTAATAATGTCTTAAATAATACAGAATACATTGAACAGAATAAATATTTAAAGTAGTTTGGGCCACCTTTGACATTTTCCCCTCATCATGTTATTCTTATTAATTTGGCAAATAACAAGCTGAAACAAATATATTCATTTGATGTGGGCCTACTTTCATTGTATTTTTTAAACAAGCTATTGGCCACAAATAGCATCCGGGACACACTTCCCTTGTTTCATGTTGTACGTGTAGATTCCATGCAGGTTAAAGGTTAGATGCTCCTAAAGGGTTCTTTAGTTCTAAACTTGAAGTGTTGGGTTTCCTTGTTTGTGTCCTGAGTGGGTGTGTGCCCTGTGGGTAATAAAAATGTGCTTGTTGTCACCTCTGCCAGGAGGTTATGTAATCTTTGAGGATTGTTTGTCTGGAACATCGATTTACGAATTGAAATGGTTCTTGAACATGGTTCGGAAATTGAAAAGTTTGTTTTGGTGAAGAAACAATGTAAACATGAATAGTTTGTTGTAGCCTTGACAAAAATCCCTATTTTAGAAAAATAATGCACTTTTTAAAGACACTATATTATGTATTTATATTTACATTTATATATACATTTATATATATTTATATGTACATATTAATGGGTGTGTGTGTATGTATATATATATATATATATATATATATATATATATATATATATATATATATATATATATACTGTATTGCCAAAAGAAAATTTGGCCACATGCCTTTACTCACATATGAACTTGAAGTACCATCCCATGGATATGTCCAAAATGTTTTTGGTATCCTGGAGCATTCAAAGTTCCTTTCACTGGAGCTAAGGGGCCAAGCCCAACTCCTGAAAAACCAACCCCACTCCATAATTTCTCCTCCACCAAGTTTCACATTCGTCACAATGCAGTCCGAAATGTAACAATCTCCTGGCAACCTCCAAACCCAGACTGGTCCATCATATTTCCAGATGGAAAAGTGTGATTCATCACTCCAGAGAACGCGTCTCCACTGCTCTAGAGTCCAGTGGCGACGTGCTTTACACCACTGCATCCGACGCTTTGTATTGGACTTGGTGATGTATGGCTTAGATGTAGCTACTCGGCCATGGAAACCCATTCCATGAAGCTCTGTGCGTACTGTACGTGGGCTAATTGGAAGGTCACATGAAGTTTGGAGCTCTGTAGCAACTGACTGTGTAGAAAGTCTTTGCACTATGCGCTTCATCATCCGCTGACCCCTCTCTGGGTCAGTTACAGTGGCCTACCACTTGGTGACTGAGTTGCTGTTGTTCCCAAACTCTTCACTTTTCTTATAATAAAGTTTTCTTTGGAATATTTAGGAGCAAGAAAATTTTATGACTGGATTCGTTAAACAGGTGGCATCCCATGACAGTTACACACCAGAGATAAATAAATAAATGATAAATGGGTTGTACTTGTATAGCGCTTTTCTACCTTCAAGGTACTCAAAGCGCTTTGACACTACTTCCACATTTACCCATTCACACACACATTCACACACTGATGGAGGGAGCTGCCATGCAAGGCGCCAACCAGCACCCATCAGGAGCAAGGGTGAAGTGTCTTGCTCAGGACACAACGGACGTGACGAGGTTGGTACTAGGTGGGATTTGAACCAGGGACCCTCGGGTTGCGCACGGCCACTCTCCCACTGCGCCACGCCGTCCCTGATAGTGGCCCATTCTTTCACAAATGTTTGTAGAAACAGTCTCCATGTCTAAGTGCTTGATTCTATACACCGGGCCAAGTAATTTAGACACCTGATTCTCATCATTTTGATGGGTGCCCAAATGCTTTTAGCAATATAGTATATATATATATATATATATATATATATATATATATATATATATATATATACAGTATATATATATATATATATATATATATATATATATATATATATATATATATATATACATATATATATATATATATATATATATATATATATATATATATATATACATATACAAACCCCGTTTCTATATGAGTTGGGAAATTGTGTTGGATTAAAAATATAAACGGAATATAATGATTTGCAAATCCTCAACACATATTCAGTTGAATGCACTGCAAAGCCAAGATATTTGATGTTCAAACTCATAAACTTAATTTTTTTTTTTTTCAAAAAATAATTAACTTAGAATTTCATGGCTGCAACACGTGCCAAAGTAGTTGGGTTTGGGGATGTTCACCACTGTGTTACATCACCTTTTCTTTTAACAACACTCAATAAATGTTTGGGAACTGAGGAAACTAATTGTTGAAGCCTTGAAAGTGGAATTATTTCCCATTCTTGTTTTATGTAGAGCTTCGGTCGTTCAACAGTCCGGGGTCTCCGCTGTCGTATTTTATGCTTCGTAATGCACCACACATTTTTGATGGGGGACACGTTTGAACTGCAGGTAGGCCAGTCTAGTACCCGCACTTTTTTACTACGAAGCAACACTGTTTTAACACGTAGCTTGGCATTTTCTTGCTGAAATAAGCAGGGGTGTCCATGATAACGCTGCTTGGATGGCAACATATGTTGCTCCAAAACCTGTATGTACCTTTCAGTATTAATGGTGCCTTCAAAGATGTGTAAGTTATCCATGCCTTGGCCACTAATACACCTCCATACCATCACACATACTGGCTTTTCATTTTTGCGCCTAGAACAATCCGGATGGTTCTTTTCCTCTTTGATCCGCAGGACACAACGTCCACAGTTTCCCCCCAAAAAATGAAATGTGGACTCATCAGACCACCGAACACTTTTCTACTTTGCATTAGTCCATCTTAGATGAGCTTAGGCCCAGCGAAGCCGGCGGCATTTCTGGGTGTTGTTGATAAATGGCTTTCGCTTTGCATAGTAGAGCTTTAACTTGCACTTACAGATGTATCGACAAACTGTATTTAGTGACAGTGGTTTTCTGAAGTGTTCCTGAGCCCATGTGGTGATATCCTTTAGAGATTGATGTCGGTTTTTGATACAGTGCCGTCTGAGGGATCGAAGGTCACGGTCACGTGGAGTGATTTCTCCAGATTCTCTGAACCTTGTTGAAATCTCTAAATTTATTGCAATTGCACTTTGAGAAACGTTGTTCTTAAACTGTTAGATTATTTGCTCACGCAGTTGTGGACAAAGGGGTTTACCTCACCCCATCCTTTCTTGTGAACGACTGAGCATTTTCTGGAAAGCTGTTTTTATACCTGATCCTGGCACCCACCTGTTCCCAATTAGCTTGCACACCTGTGGGATGTTCCAAATAAGTGTTTCATTAGCATTCCTCAACTTTATCAGTATTTATTGCCACCTTTCCCAACTTCTTTGTCACGTTTTGCTGGCATCAAATTCTAAAGTTAATGATTATTCGCACAAAAAACGTTTATCACTATAAACATCAAATATATTGTCTTTGTAGCATATTCAACTGAATATGGGTTGAAAATTATTTGCAAATCATTGGATGCCGTTTATATTTACATCTAACACAATTTCCCAACTCATATGGAAACGGGGTTTGTATTAGGGCTTCACGGTGGAAGAGGGGTTAGTGCGTCTGCCTCACAATACGAAGGTCCTGAGTTGTCCTGGGTTCAATCCCAGGCTCGGGATCTTTCTGTGTGGAGTTTGCATGTCCTCCCCGTGAACGCGTGGGTTCCCTCCGGGCACTCCGGCTTCCTCCCACCTCCAAAGACATGCACCTGGGGATAGGTTGATTGGCAAAACTAAATTGGCCCGAGTGTGTGAATGTGAGTGTGAATGTTGTCTGTCTATCTGTGTTGGCCCTGCTATGAGTTGGCGACCTGTCCAGGGTGTACTCCGCCTTCCGCCCGATTGTAGCTGAGATAGGCACCAGCGCCCCCCCGTGACCCCAAAGTTAATAAGCGGTCGAAAATGGGTGGATGGATGGATATATATATATATATATATATATATATATATATATATATATATATATATATATGTATACTGTATATATGGTACAGGGGGCTTCACGGTGGAAGAGGGGTTAGTGCGTCTGCCTCACAATACGAAGGTCCTGCATTCCTGGGTTCAATCCCAGGCTCGGGATCTTTGTGTGTGGAGTTTGCATGTTCTCCCCGTTAATGCGTGGGCTCCCTCCGGGTAGTCCGGCTTCCTCCCACTTCCAAAGACTTGCACCTGGTGATAGGTTGATTGGCAACACTAAATTGGCCCTAGTGTGTGAATGTGAGTGCGAGTGTTGTCTGTCTATCTGTGTTGGCCATGCGATGAGGTGGCGACTTGTCCAGGGTGTACCCCGCCTTCCGCCCCATTGGAGCTGAGATAGGCGCCAGCGCCCCCCGCGACCCCAAAAGGGAATAAGCAGTAGAAAATGGATGGATGGATATATGGTACAGTAGTATTATGTACATGGAGCAAAAAAAGACTTACAAATGCCACATTGGGTAAAATGAAGTAGCATAAATGTTTTGGATAAACACACTTACTGTAATTGAACACAAACATAATGCTAAAATGTTCTGATCGTATTTATTACTACAAACAACTATTTTTAAGTGCAAATAATTTTGCGGGAACATCCACTGTGTCTCTAAACTTTTACTTTCAGAGAAACAGTGTCCTCTACAGTGGACAGTTTTGAAAATGCAGTTTCTCAGAAAAGTTGACTCACAATAGTCTTCAAGTCATGTAAATACCTTACAAATTTTTGTTTAGCTTCTCTGGCTTCATCTTTACCGGGTGATGGTAGCTTATCAGGTAGCTTCTGTATGCAACAGGTGCGTTCCCTCTGCACAGCGTACCTCGACCGAGAGCTTTATCACCTCCGCTTGTTAGCAATATAACTTAAAATGTTTTGAACGGATTTTGAAAAAAAAATCCTCTACACACTACAAGTGCAACACACTTCACTTCCTGCTCTCTCTTTTGCTCCACACCCCCACATTACGGACCTGTGCCGTGCAGAGAAATTGGGGAGATGTAGATTATTTTTGGACATGCCTAAGTAAAAAAAAAATAAATAAATAAAAATACATACCAAGTTTTCGTTTGATACCGTCACGGCATTATTGAGAAGATTTTCAAACTGGAATACAGCAGTATTTACAAATCATCTACTAAAACAAGCTAGCTAAAAACAAAACATACAAACATCCTTCATGTATATACATATATTTACAGTACAGCCCAAACATTTGGACACACCTTCTCATTCAATGGGTTTTCCTTATTTTCATGACTATTTACATTGTAGATTGTCACTGAAGGCATCAAAACTATGAATGGACACACGTGGAGTTATGTGCTTAACAAATAAAGGTGAAATAACTGAAAACATGTTTTATATTCGAGTTCCTTCAAAATAGCTACCCTTTGCTTTAATTACTGTTTTGCACATTCTTTTTTTTTTTTTTATTAAATCAACACAAAAACACACAAGATACACTTTCCATCAGTGCATCAACCCCCCAAAGAAAACCCCTCCCTCCCCCATTCACACCCAGCCACACCCACTCACCCACTCACACAAAAAAGGGTTGTTTCTTTCTGCTACCAAAATGCTGGTTCCCACAACATATATAACACAGTCTGCAAGGGACACAGTCCCTGAAACACACATTATTTTTTATGTAATTGTTTTATATGATTTTACTTTCTTTTTTATCCCAAATAAATGTCATTGTTTTCCTTTTTTTTAAATCTCATTTTCCATCCATCCATCCATCATCTTCCGCTTATCCGAGGTCGGGTCGCGGGGGCAACAGCCTAAGCAGGGAAACCCAGACTTCCCTCTCCCCAGCCACTTCGTCTAGCTCTTCCCGGGGGATCCCGAGGCGTTCCCAGGCCAGCCGGGAGACATAGTCTTCCCAACGTGTCCTGGGTCTTCCCCGTGGCCTCCTACCGGTTGAACGTGCCCTAAACACCTCCCTAGGGAGGCGTTCGGGTGGCATCCTGACCAGATGCCCGAACCACCTCATCTGGCTCCTCTCGATGTGGAGGAGCAGCGGCTTTACTTTGAGTCCCTCCCGGATGGCAGAGCTTCTCACCCTATCTCTAAGGGAGAGCCCCGCCACACGGCGGAGGAAACTCATTTCGGCCGCTTGTACCCGTGATCTTATCCTTTCGGTCATGACCCAAAGTTCATGACCATAGGTGAGGATGGGAACGTAGATCGAGCGGTAAATTGAGAGCTTTGCCTTCCGGCTCAGCTCCTTCTTCACCACAACGGATCGGTACAACGTCCGCATTACTGAAGACGCCGCACCGATCCGCCTGTCAATCTCACGATCCACTCTTTCCTCACTCGTGAACAAGACTCCTAGGTATTTGAAATCCTCCACTTGGGGCAGGGTCTCCTCCCCAACCCGGAGATGGCATTCCACCCTTTTCCGGGCGAGAACCATGGACTCGGACTTGGAGGTGCTGATTCTCATTCCGGTCGCTTCACACTCGGCTGCGAACCGATCCAGCGAGAGCTGAAGATCCCGGTCAGATGAAGCCATCAGGACCACATCATCTGCAAAAAGCAGAGACCTAATCCTGCGGTTACCAAACTGGAACCCCTCAACGCCTTGACTGCGCCTAGAAATTCCGTCCATAAAAGTTATGAACAGAATCGGTGACAAAGGACAGCCTTGGCGGAGTCCAACCCTCACTGGAAATGTGTTCGACTTACTGCCGGCAACGCGGACCAAGCTCTGGCACTGATCGTACAGGGAACGGACCGCCACAATAAGACAGTCCGATACCCCATACTCTCTGAGCACTCCCCACAGGACTTCCCGAGGGACACGGTCGAATGCCTTCTCCAAGTCCACAAAGCACATGTAGACTGGTTGGGCAAACTCCCATGCACCCCCAAGAACCCTGCCGAGAGTAAAGAGCTGGTCCACAGTTCCACGACCAGGACGAAAACCACACTGTTCCTCCTGAATCCGAGGTTCGACTATCCGGCGTAGCCTCCTCTCCAGTACACCTGAATAAACCTTACCGGGAAGGCTGAGGAGTGTGATCCTACGATAGTTGGAACACACCCTCCGGTTCCCCTTCTTAAAGAGAGTAACCACCACCCCGGTCTGCCAATCCAGAGGTACCGCCCCCGATGTCCACGCGATGCTGCAAAGTTTTGTCAACCAAGACAGCCTCACAGCATCCAGAGCCTTAAGGAACTCCGGGCGGATCTCGTCCACCCCTGGGGCCTTGCCACCGAGGAGCTTTTTAACTACCTCAGCGACCTCAGCCCCAGAAATAGGAGAGTCCACCACAGATTCCCCAGGCACTGCTTCCTCATAGGAAGACGTGTTGGTGGGATTGAGGAGGTCTTCGAAGTATTCCTTCCACCTATCCACAACATCCGCAGTTGAGGTCAGCAGAACACCATCCGCTCTATACACGGTGTTGATAGTGCACTGCTTCCCCTTCCTGAGGCGGCGTATGGTGGTCCAGAATCGCTTCGAAGCCGTCCGGAAGTCGTTTTCCATGGCTTCCCCGAACTCCTCCCATGTCCGAGTTTTTGCCTCCGCGACCGCTGAAGCTGCACACCGCTTGGCCTGTCGGTACCTGTCCACTGCCTCCGGAGTCCTATGAGCCAAAAGGACCCGATAGGACTCCTTCTTCAGCTTGACGGCATCCCTCACCGCTGGTGTCCACCAAGGGGTTTTAGGATTGCCGCCCCGACAGGCACCAACTACCTTGCGGCCACAGCTCCGATCTGACGCCTCCACAATAGAGGTGCGGAACATGGTCCACTCGGACTCAATGTCCAGCACCTCCCTCGTGACATGTTCAAAGTTCTTCTTCCGGAGGTGGGAATTGAAACTTTGTCTGACAGGAGACTCTGCTAGACGTTCCCAGCAGACCCTCACAATGCGTTTGGGCCTCCCAGGTCTGTCCGGCATCCTCCCCCACCATCGCAGCCAACTCACCACCAGGTGGTGATCGGTAGAAAGCTCCGCCCCTCTCCTCACCCGAGTGTCCAAAACATGAGGCCGCAAATCCGATGACACAACTACAAAGTCGATCATGGAACTGCGGCCTAGGGTGTCCTGGTGCCAAGTGCACATATGGACACCCTTATGTTTGAACATGGTGTTTGTTATGGACAAACTGTGACGAGCACAAAAGTCCAATAACAAAACACCACTCGGGTTCAGATCCGGGCGGCCATTCTTCCCAATCACGCCTCTCCAGGTTTCACTGTCTTTGCCAACGTGAGCGTTGAAGTCTCCCAGTAGGACAAGGGAATCACCCGGGGGAGCACTTTCCAGTACTCCCTCGAGTGTTCCCAAAAAGGGTGGGTACTCTGAACTGCTGTTTGGTGCATAAGCACAAACAACAGTCAGGACCCGTCCCCCCACCCGAAGGCGGAGGGAGGCTACCCTCTCGTCCACCGGGTTGAACTCCAACGTACAGGCTTTGAGCCGGGGTGAAACAAGAATTGCCACCCCAGCCCGTCGCCTCTCACTGCCGGCAACGCCAGAGTGGAAGAGGGTCCAATCCCTCTCGAGAGAAGTGGTTCCAGAGCCCTTGCTGTGCGTCGAAGTGAGTCCGACTATATCCAGCCGGAATTTCTCGTGACGTTCCACGTCCCAAGAGCTAGCTTCTGTAGCCGAGGATCGGACCGCCAAGTGCCCTGCCTTCGGCTGTCGCCCAGCTCACATTGCACCCGACCTCTATGGCCCCTGCTATGGGTGGTGAGCCCATTGGAGGGGTGACCCACGGTGCCTCTTCGGGCTGTGCCCGGCCGGGCCCCATGGGAACAGGCCCGGCCACCAGGCGCTCGCCATCGTGCCCCACCTCCGGGCCTGGCTCCAGAGGGGGGCCCCGGTGACCCGCTCATGGGCGAGGGAAATCTGGGTCCATGATTTTTCTTCTTCATAAAGGTCTTCGAGCTGCTCTTTGTCTGATCCCTCACCTATAACCTGTTTGCCTTGGGAGACCCTACCAGGGGGCTTTATGCCCCCGGACAACATAGCTCCTAGGATCATTGGGACACGCAAACTCCTCTACCACGATAAGGTTGCAGCTCATTTTATTTTATTAAAAAAATAGAAAATAAAAAAAATAACCTTATTTTCATCAGACCAGGTTGTTAATGGAATTAGACTTGTCTAAAAGGTTTTTAAAACCAGGTCCAGTCCAGACAATGTCAAAGTGGGGCTCAGCAACACACACCCTCATCCATGTACAACAACAAAAATTAGGGAAACAACAGATTGCATATAAGTTATAAACAAAATTACATTTTCATAAAAATCATTTGTGTATAGTCCATATTATGTCCAAGTCAGATTCAACACACACCTTCATTTTGTACACTCAAAAATAGGGAACACAACAATAGATAGCATATATGTTGCTGTTGTTGCATATCTATAAACATTGTTACATTTTCATAATAAGCCTTTAAGGATTTCCCATCTTTTTTCATGTTTTTTGGCATCATTATCGTTGTCAATCATGTATCTTTCTAAAGTTAAAAAATACTGAATAAATGTTTTAAAGAAAGTAATACTAAGTGAATATCTATTTTTGGCCTTAAAAATAAACCTTTTACCAAGTACTATAATTAAATTGACTAAGTCATGCTTGTCAATAAACTCTCCTAAAATAACAGAAACTATATCAAGCTTCATAAACAAACCAATCCTTGAACACGTTTTTTCAACTTCCACCCAAAAAGAAGACACAATGTGACAATACCAAAACAAATGCAGGGTGGATTCAGATTCCTGACAGCAAAAGCAGCAATCATCTGACTCAGTCATATTCCATAGTTTTAACATTTTCCCCGTGGGTAAGAAGTTATAAATAATTTTAATTTGAAAATAACTGTTTTGCACATCGATAGTAGTTTTGTAGATTAGTTTGAATATGGCATCCCACGGCAACGGGCAGTCAAAAAAGTCCTCCCATTTTCCATATGTGTTGTATGGGACAGCCTTCAAAGATTTATTTATTAAATAAAAATTATATTTTTTTATTAATTTTAGTTGCTTTTTGCCAACTAGAATTTCTTATTAGAGGTTTACAAACTAGTAATTTAGTAGTTCCATAATTAATTATTTGTTTCCATCTTTTCCTAATTACTCCAGTTAGTTGATTAAAAGAAAAGCTTGAACAAGCATCACCATACATAGTTCTAAATTCATCAAACTTCATAATTTTACCATTCTCATTGATAATATTGACAAAAATTATTCCTCTTTCAAACATATTTTTCCAAAAGAAGGGCTTTCCATCTATTAAAATATTAGAGTTCATCCATATTATCTGCTGCAAAATATCGTCTCTTTTTTCTGGCACATAAAATTGAAAACACCACCATGAGTGGATCGTTTCCTTTATGAACCCCTCCATGTTTCCCAGCAGACTGTCTACATAAGAAAAATGGGAGGGAATCTCTTGTAAAAACGGATACAATTTCTTTTGATACAGTACATGTTTTCTGTCCAACAGCACACTTGTGTACCACTCAATGTTTAAGTACATCTTTGGAACAATTGATGCTTTTAAAGAGAGACACATAGCTTCAAGGTTGAGGAAGTTTCAGGCCCCCATATTCATACTCATTGTACAAAACCTTTCTTTTAATCTTTTCTGGTTTGCCGTCCCAGACAAAATCAAAGACCCTCCGTTCATAAACCTTAAAGAAGTGTTGTGATGGAGCTGGTAATGACAAAAACAAAAAAATAAACTGAGGAATAATTAACGAGTTGACAATAGATATTTTACCATATAAGGTTAAGGATTTCCCTTTCCATAGTTGCATAATTTTGTCCAGCTTTCTTAGTCGATTATCATAATTTACTGAGCATAGATCTTCCAGATTCTCTGGTACAACACCACCAAGTATGTTAACAGGTCCATTTGTCCACAAAACAGGCACTTTGCATTCCATTCGGAAGGATGTTCCCTTTAGATTTCCGATCCTTAAAATTTTACATTTATCATAATTAAGCTTAAGCCCAGATTGCCCACATTCTTGGCATTCTCTCGATAAGCTTCAAGAGGTATAGTCACCTGAAAGAGTTTTCACTTCACTAGTTTTGATGCCTTTGGTGACAATCTAAAATGTAAATAGTAATGAAAATAGAGAAAACACATTGAAATAAGGTGTGTCCAAACTGTATACATGTATGTATGTATACATGTATATTGCTGCTCACTGCTCGGTGATGGGTCAAATGCAGAGGATAATCCTGCTGTGTGTGTGAGACAATCATTGGTACTTTAAGATATACAGTCGTGGTCAAAAGTTTACATACAAATATATATATAAATATAAAGAACATAATGTCATGGTTGTTTTGAGTTTCCAATAATTTGTACAACTCTTCTTTTTTTGTGATAGAGTGATTGGAGCACATACTTGTTGGTCACAAAAAACATTCAGGAAGTTTGGTTCTTTTTTTAATTTATTATGGGTCTACTGAAAATGTGACCAAATCTGCTTGGTCAAAAGTATACATACAGCAATGGTAATATTTGGTTACATGTCCATTGGCAAGTTTCACTGCAATAAGGCGCTTTTGACAGTCATCCACAAGCTTCTGGTTGAATTTTCGACCACTCCTCTTGACAAAATTGGTGCAGTTCAGCTAAATTTGTTGGTTTTCTGATATGGACTTGTTTCTTCAGCATTGTCCACTCGTTTAAGTCAGGACTTTGGGAAGGCCATTCTAAAACCGTTATTCCAGCCTGATTTAGCCATTCCTTTACCACTTTTGATGTGTGTTTGGGGTCATTGTCCTGTTGGAACACCCAACTGTGCCCAAGACCCAACATCCGGGCTGATGATTTCAGGTTGTACTGCAGAATTTGTAGGAAGGGAGGAAGGGCAGACAGAGAGAGGGGGGCGCTTGGAGGATGGGAAGTGTGTGTGTGTTCCCTTTCCTCTCTAAGTTTACGTTTACAGGGAATCCCTTTTTCTTTCCAGGCTGTTTTGTTTAATTTTTTGGACTCATTTTAAGTGAGCAAAATATAAAAAAACCTGGGGAATGGCTAAAAAACCCCCACCAAAGACGCACTGAGAATTGGCGACGGAGTAATGGATGGCGTAAACAGGATGTGACGTAGGGGTTGCGCACCGTGTGTCCTCTACTGCGCAGGAAATAATGTCATCAAAATGGCAGCACCCTATGGCTTCCAGCAGCACACAAAAAATGAATGAAGCGTTTGTACACTGAGACGTGGTTTGCATACATAGGCATATTTGTCGTGAGCTAAAGGTTCGTAAACCGAAAAGTTCGCAAATAGGAGTTCTTAATTTCATTTTCCACTCTACTCCATTAGCTAACATTCATGCTACAAGGCTGAACACGTGTGTGTGTGTGTGTGTGTGTGTGTGTGTGTGTGTGTGTGTGTGTGTGTGTGTGTGCGTGTGTGTGTGCGTGTGTGTGTGGGTGTGCGCGTGTGTGTGTGTAAGCGAGTGTCCCCGCCACCGCTCACGGAGACAAAGACAGTGGATGACTGACAAGATGGTTCACTCTGTTCATTTTATTCTACTGTGGGCGGATTTTAATCAAACATTCAAGATTTTTCAGAAGGAACTTGTAATTCGATTTTGGGGGTGATCCGGCTAATATTGAGGCCGGTGATGCATCCATTGTGGAAAGGGCAGACGGTCGCTAACATTGCTCAGAGCGTAGTTGTGTGTCTCATACAAGCATAGCCTGGGTAAGTGTTGTACCAAGTTAAAAAGATGTTGTTAGATAAAGTGCTAGCGGCAAAAGTTAGGGGTGGATTTTTAATGATACTTTCAGAAAATGTCAGAAATGGGATAAGGAACAAATCATGCAATTTTTTGGGTGATCCAAATCACCGTCTGGATTATTTTTAAAATGATTTTTTACTATTGCTAGATAGGTCCGTCAAATTGATATGATATTATTGATGATGAAATTTTGATTCTATATATTAACCACCGGGTACTCCGGCTTCCTCCCACCTCCAAAGACATGCTCCTGGGAATAAGTTGATTGGCAACACTAAATTGGCCCTAGTGTGTGAACGTGAGTGTGAATGTTGTCTGTCTATCTATTTTGGCCCTGCGATGAGGTGGCGACTTGTCCGGGGTGTACCCCGCCTTCCGCCCGATTCTAGCTGAGATAGGCACCCGCGACCCCAAAGGGAATAAGCGGTAGAAAATGGATGGATGGATATAGGAACCATATTTTTTCTAATTTGGGTCTTGCGCTAAAACCCTGATTAGTGCCATTGTTTTCCGTATGTGAAAAATTAGTAGCCTGAAACAGAAGCTTTAAGTAATTGTGAATGCCATATAAAAGGATCAATATATGCATGCTAACGTACTATCTTACACACATTTCCAGAAAGTCTGCAAGACAGTGAGAAAATACCAGAGCTGCTGATACTCAGGCTGGTTCATCTCCAAGGAGCTATCATCAGTGGGGGGAAGGTCTGTCTCCATATCCTCCTCATCAGCGTTTATGACTGTCTGAAAATCTGATTACAGAAGATCTTATTATCTTTTGTGTTTATTGCAGAAGAATGGCCTCCTCGCCGTCACCCCTCACTCGGCAGAGGACCTCTACTCTGTGCTGCAAGCCTGGTGCTGCCGGGCTTCTCATCAGTTGAAGGATACGTTGCTTCCTCGGCTTACCTTGCAGTGCCTGACCGCAATGATCCACCTGGTGCATTTTAGCAGCCCCTCAGAGCGGCAAGTGGAGATCAAGACCATACTGGAGAGCTTCTTCCAGCTCGTCAACTGGAACCGACCGCTGAGCATCGAGCAGCAGGATGGGCAAAACTCGGAGGAGAGTCTGATCTCCCTCCAGAGCCTGATGCTAAGTAAGAACACAGATCAACATGGTGGCAAACATAGAAGACAAATGTGGCTCTGTGCTGTCCTTTTGTAGCCGCCGTTCCTGAGATTTTGCACTGTTCGGACCGACCTGCCCTTCAGGCTGTCTTCCTGAACAACAACTGCTTTGAGCACATCCTCAGGCTCATACAGAACAGCAAGGTTTGACACTTTTTTTCTTCTTCTAGAATGTGTTTGCCAGCTTTTTATCCATGTCTTGTCCCGTCTTGTCCGTCTACTATTCTTAGTTTATTTTCAGCAATTATTTGGCTGTATCAAACAAACATAAAACAGATCAGCGGTACCTCTGTTTTTTGTAGTAAGGGTCCATTGAAAACGCTACAATTTTAGCCATAGAAAATAATGTAAATCTAATTCATTCATTCCAAACAACCAACTATTTTGAAACACTTTTAACAGAGAATACATAGTTTTACCTGTCCAAAACAATTTCAAATATGTAAAAATGACAAATAAAATTTATATATGAACGTCTAACATTACATGTATCTTCATTGAAGATTCTTAAGACGTCACATTCGTACTTTGTTGCAAGTTCCTTCTTTAATTCAACAGTGTTTTTCATCTTATTTATTAAAGTTCGGGCACTCTTGTTATAATTCAAGAATGCACAGACATCGGCTGTGTGCTCAAAAAACTTCAATCAACTAGTGCATTGTGCAAGACAAAACTACAAGGACAGCCGGTAAGCGCCATATTACATTTGTTTGTCAAAACAGTATTGCACTTTAAAAAAAATCATTCAAAATCCATATCTGAGACAAGAATACTTGTTTTATTTCTAATGCATTCTAACTCGTAAATAAACACTTGCAAAAGTCAGCTCACAACAAGATCCAAAAACTTCCATCATTGTTTTATATAGACACTGTAAGTATATAAGTAACAGGCATGTTCATAATATGTGTAATATTTACATATTTTGATCATTTTGAGCATAATTTCACAGACGCTTCAGAACGTTTTCCATTTCCAATAACAACACAACTATTATTAATAATAATGGCGGACTTCATGAGAGACAAAAAATACGACTTTGGAACAAATGATGATCCAGAACCTTATTTCTTTGAGCCTGCATATACAGAGATTGAGCTACAAGTTTTAGAAGCTGACTGATAAGCAGATCCAGCAAATACTGTAGCACTATTGAGACACTGTAATTCCGCTCAGTCAACAAGTACTTTTGGTGCTACATCGCCTACTTGTGACTCCATCTGCCTCTGGCCTTTGCTAAACATCAACGACAAACTACCAACATAATAAAACAATCACTTACTCTTAGGAATGTAACAGTATCAAAATCTCACGGTACGATATACCACGGTATTGAGGCCATGGGAAAATTATTATTAATATTTGTAACTGCAAACAAGTATTTTGAAGTGCAAATAACTGTGTGGGAACATCCACTGTGTCTCTCAACTTTAACTCTCTGAGTCCTATACAGTTTACATTTATTATATCCGTTTGGAAAATGCAGTTTCTCAGAGAAGATAATACACATTTTAACTTTTAAGGATGTTAATACCTCACAAATTGATGTTAAGCTTCGCTGGCTTTATCTTTTTCAGGTGATGGTAGCTTATTATACTGTATGTGCAGCAGGTACTTTCCCTTTGTACAGTGGGCTTTGACAGAGTCTGGTTGGGCTTGGAACCTTCACCACAGAGGTTATGCTTTCACCAGGGTTTGTTTATCTGTTTGTTAGCAATTTAGCTGAAAAAGTTATTTTGGAAAAAAAAACAATTTCTCTTAGCGACTAGGAAGGGGAACACAATTCACTTCCTGCTTCCTCTCGCTCTCCTTTACGGCGCTCAAACCTCCCACATTGCAGTCCCGCGCTACACAGGAGATTCTGGGAGAGGTAGTTTATTTCCAGACCCGCCAAAGTAAAAAAGCCAGAAAAAAGCTGCAATCACCAAGTTTACGTTTGTTACTGTCACGCGTTACGGCATTATTGCGAATATTTTGAAACCGCAATACCGCGGCATCTACAATACCGTTGCAGCCCTACTCACTGTACAAGGTCTGGTCTCACTGGGATGCTGACTGATGAGATGTTTATATCTTCCCGTTTAGATTAAAACACATTTATTCATAATCCTCACACAGGCTAACTAAAAAAACCCAAACAAGCATTTTTTCTTGTCTTTTTCGCCATCTCCGGTTATAAGTTAAATGTCAAAGTTGACCAACTTCTCGGTTTATGGCCACAACCTTCTGCTATACAAGGGAGGGGCATGATTTATAATCTACAATGAACTTTCATCAACTCAGAGGCGCTGCAGTAACTTAATGGTTCTGTATGTCAATATTGCAACATAAGCTACAGTATAAGCGAAACATAATCACAGCGCTGCTAAAAGTAGTTCTGTGGTGTTTGCACCTCTATTACCAATATCGCTTATACTTGGCTAATATTCAGGTCACGAGATGTAAATACAATTTTGTTGGTGATGTTTGTTGTTTTGGAGTGTTTTTTTAGAGGGCTTTAAGGGCTTTAAGGGCTTTTCTCTAGTGACTCAAAGCACTTTTACATAGTGAAACCCAATATCTAAATTACATTTAAACCAGTGTGGGTGGCACTGGGAGCAGGTGGGTAAAGTGCCTTGCCCAAGGACACAACGGCAGTGACCAGGATGGTGGTAGCGGGGATTGAACCTTGAACCCTCAAGTTGCAGGCACGGCCACTCTACCAACTGACCTATACCGCCCCTGTCTAAGTCTGCTGATTTATTAATCGACTTGGTCATTTCCTCTTCTTGGTAACGCGCTCCCAGTTAGACTTTGGTTGGAGTGTACAAAGCTAGCTTAGCGGTTAGCATAGCTTCTCTTACCCTTCTGCTGTGTTGTGCTCCATGTGTCCGCACTAGTTCCACATTTGAGAACTGTCTGCACTATTTTGTTCATAATACTTAAGTAAATATTTGATGTTTGTTCAGAATCACCCCCATCTCAATCAAGATATGTTCAAGTATTGATTATTTCATCAAAAACTGCTGAAAACCCACCAGACAGTGAAATTAAGTTTTAGCATATAGTAATATTGCAGGTTTTCAGACTGTCAGTGAATGCACCACACTGCTACAATAAATCTTTCATAAAAGGAAACTGCACTTTTTTGGAATTGTGCCTGTCATTTATAATCCTTACGTAAACAAGAACACATACAGTATTTGCCTTTTTTATGCATTCTAATTTGTAATATACAGTAAGTGCGAGAGTGGCTAACAATGCAACTAATCGGAGTAATCGATTAGATTGACAGAATAATATCCACACAGTGCGACAATACTATATATGACAAACCTCTTTGGTCTTTCAGCAGCCAAAGAAGAGATTTATATACATATTATTAATTAGATATGAAAATTCATAATGTATAATTCATAATGTATAATAACAATAATTATAAAAGGGACACGCGGTAGAAAATGGATGGATGAATTATCATTAATATAAAATATAATAATTAAATATACATTAATAAAATAAAAGAAGAATCATCCAAAAACTGAAGTACTAAAAATGACTGAATCTCTGACTGTATTTAAAAGCTACAGTACGGCAAAACTTCACAGGTATGCTTAAAAAATGTTGGGTCTAATTGTCTGTCTCTGTGTGTGTGTATATGTGTGTGTGTCCTGTAGCTCTTTCAGAGCAACAGGTTAAGGCCGGCAAGTGAGTGCGACCTCACTCCAAGTTTACTCACAGAGGTCAAGGTGGACCAGGTACTCCCCCCTAGATGAACCTTTGGTACTGATATTGATCCGTCAGCAGGAAACTCAGCCTTCTCGCCACTTGTTCACAGCTATAGGTCGTAATATAAGTCGGAAATTTTTGACAGGAAGTCCCGCTTATGAAGCAGGTAGCGCAGATCGTGATAAATGTGGTTTTAAAGCGAGAGAATGACCTCATCTGACCACATACTACATCCTTTTCATACTAGCAAGAACTGTTCTGATACCATATCTTTCTAAATATTATAAATAAAAACAAGAACAAGGCTGGACGTATGGTTTGTAAATCAGGGTGCTGAACTACGTTTCAAATCAGTTGGTTAAAGCTGACTCGATAGTTGCTGGGAAAGGCTGAAAAAGAACACGTAATGTTTTGACCTTTGATCTTGGCTGTCTCATCTTATTAATGTAGCTTAAACATGTATAAGGTTCTTGATTTGATATGGAAGGCCTCTAATAATTAATTTAAATTGATTATTGAGTATTGGTGTGATAATGGAACATGGAGATTTAGTAAGAATATTTTTTTGAACATATTTTAAAATGATTTTTTTTTCAATCGTTTCATGTCCCTGTTGTTGATGGCGACCAGTCCAACGATAGTTACCCTAATGGGGACAAGCGATATAGAAAATGGCTGGCACAAGGAAATATTCAAGGAAATTGATAGAACAAGTTTTTTAAATTTTTCGCGGGAAAATAAATATAAATATTGGTAAAGTGTATTCTCTATTGTAATCTTTTTTGATGTCCTGTAATTGACTGTGATTTCCTTCCCTATCAAAATCGACCTCACTGCCCACCTGCAATTTACGCCGACATTTTTTTAACCAAAAATATATTTTTTGTGTATCACAGTTAACGCATTATCTCATGTAATTAATCAACTGAAAAATGATTGCTTTAATCATGAAAAAAAAATGCGCTCTTTTATCCTAACCATGGATGGTTGTTACACGGTCAGTGATCTGGTTAATCCATACGCCAGTGCACAAATAAGAGGGGAGACTAACTGGTGTGCTGGGTGGCTAACTCACTTCAAAATGTACCCTAAACGGGGCGAAAAATGATACTGTTTGTTACCAAGTTTAAAGCAAATAATTAACATGCATTCAAGTAAAAACATTTAACAAGTGTTTGTCACAATTCACAAAATAAAATAGCATTTTTGTCAAGGTATTGGTACCTTTTTTAAAGTTAACTTGAATTATGAAAGAAAGTAATAACTGCAAAAAAAAGGTTATTGTTCACAATTCAAAAGTGTGATTAATGTGATTTGAAAAAATATTGTTTGACTGCGCAAATGTTTTAAATAACATTTTCTTTCAAGTCAAATACAGGCTAACAGGAAGTTTGCAAATAAAATTCACTCACACACAAAACAATAAAATGTTAACAACGTGATTCTTACCCTCCCGCCCATTCTAAGCAATCCAAACACTGCCAAAATCAACAGTGCACTATAATAAATGGTTTGATCCTGGAGTACAGCAAGTAGCAGCTGCAGTCAAGCTGTAACCTGAGGAGGTACAGTAGTACCTTTAAGTCAGTCAAGACAAATACCTTCAAGGTGAGGTAAATGAGCTGTACCTTTGTCCTCACAGGTTTATTTGATCATAGTGTGGATTGTCACATTTTTATTTATTTATTTTTTTCATGACAGTTAGAATACTGAAAACCGGAAGGGCTATAATACAAAGTATGGTAGTTTCCTGGGGACAGATATGCCTCTTGCCCAAAATCAGCTGGTACAGGCACCAGCTCACCCGTAAACCGAATGAGGATACAGAAAATGGATGGATTGATGTAATCATTTTAAATTTAAAAAGAAGATGCAGTCAAATTTATCATCTCCATCTTTCATACTGGATAATAAAAACAATTAAAACCATGTGAAGACTGCTTAGAAGTCATTCAATATGACCATTTTACCCCAGCTTCCTTGAACATCTTAGATAGATACATATTGTATATTTTTAATAATATATACCCTGTATCTGGGATAGGTATATAATGTATATTTTCAAATCAATTTTGCTTAAGGCTGAATTCCCTGTTGATGACACCGGATTATGGTGCATGGCGGTGTATGCATGACAGTCTTGATTGCACCAGCTTCCTCTTTGGTGGCCTGGGCTTGGAAATTGCCTTCTTTCCAGCAGTTGTTGAAAAATGAATGTGCTTTCCTCCAGCTTTCAAATTTCTCTCGCATTCTCTCCCTTCCGGTGACCAGCACGTGGAGGTGGTGGTGCACATTGTGATGGTTTTTTTGCACCACAGTAATGAGAGCATCTCCTTATTTTGATGTAGGTGCTGGGGAGAGTCTCAGACAGCATCACCGTGCACGCTTTAGGAGTCCTCACAGCCATTATGAGTAACTCTCCATCTGCCAAGGTAAGGCATCCGTGGCGTGTCCTGATTTGACTATGATATTACTGATATCCTCAATGTTTTAGACAAATCATGGACAACCAATCTTTCTCAGTCAGTCCCCCAAAGGTGTATTCTAAATTCAGTGATGAATGGGCTTTACACTCTTAAGTTGCATGGGTTCCTTAGAACGCAGCATTTAGCTTCTGTATGCGAGAAGTTTCAAGTCAATGGGGTCATAGTTGGTGGTTTTAATAACCAATCAATCAATCAATCAATCAATGTTTACTTATATAGCCCTAAATCAGGAGTGTCTCAAAGGGCTGCACAAGCCACAACAATTTCCTCGGCTCAGATCCCACATCAGGGAAAGAAAAAACTCAACCCAATGGGATTACAATAAGACACCTTGTGTGGTGTGGGGATGTGGGGAACCCCCATGCCCCCACCCCCACCCCCCCCACCCCCCTCCTTGGGCGACCGTTGCAATGGACGTCAAGTGGATCTAGCATAGAGTCCAGTCCGTAGTGGATCTAACATAATAGTGTGAGAGTCCAGTCCATAGTGGGGCCAGCAGGAGATCATCCTGAGTGGAGACAGGTTTGCAGCGCAGAGACGTCCCCAACTGATGAACAGATGAGTGGTCCACCCTAGGACAAATAGCGCGTCATCTGGGGTCACCGAATCTCTGCCCCCCTCTCTACGAAAGAGAGGGGGGCAGAGCAGAAAAGAAACGGCAGATAAACTGGTCTAAAAGGGGGTCTGCCTAAAGGCTAGAGTATACAAATGAGTTTTAAGATGGGACTTAAATGCTTCTACTGACGGTAAATAACGGTTTCACTCTGTGGTGTATTTGTCAGAAAAGTGCTAGAACAGGCAACACAGTAGAGGATGCATGTTTTAACGCATTTTCAACCTTTTAAAAGCATCAGTTCAGAAGAGGATGAGTCAACACACAGCAGGGGTGTCTCAACCTTTTCCAGAAAAACTGAAGTATGTGGGGGGCCATTCTGTACATTAAAATGCTAAAATCAATTCAAATTTGGTTAGAAGCTTTCTGAACAAAACATTGGCATCTTCGCTTTGTGGTAAACTGTTAAGTTAATAAAGTACCAATGATTGTCACACACACACTAGGTGTGGTGAAATGTGTCCTCTGCATTTGACCCATCCCTTTGATCACCCCCAGGGAAGTGAGGGGCGCAGTGGGCAGTAGCAGTGCTGTGCCCGGGAATCATTTATGGTGATTTAACCCCCAATTCTAACCCTTGATGCTGAGTGCCAAGCAGGGAGGCAATGGGTCCCATTTTTTTTATAATCTTTGGTATGACTCGGCCGGGGTTTGAACTCCCAACCTACCGATTTCAGGGCGGACACTCTAACCACTAGGCCACTGAGTAGGTTACGTGTACGTGACAAAGCAAATTAGTGTAATGTCTAACAATATATTTCTCATTCGTAATTAATTCATATGCAGAGGGTGAGCTGCATGTCATGATCCCACCTGACAGTTTGGACTTTATTTCCTATTTGTTTTGTGTTTGTTGTCATTTTCTAGTATTTTCTGTTGGGTCTCTGTGTTTTGCCGCACCTTTACATGGTTTCTTGTCTTGCCAGCACACCTCTGCAATATTGTTATTTAGTTCTATTTAGTTACACCTTGTTCAGTGCAAGGGTGCCCAAAGTGGAGGTCGGGGGCCAAATGTGGCCCGTCTAATTGTTTGTTTGGCCCTCCAAAGGGTGCGTTCCCAAATTTAATACATACAGTTTTTATACAGACCTCTTTCAAGCTCACTAGGGGTGTATCAATCCAATATTGATATTAGACATTGGTGCGATATCCGTAAAAAAACATGAATGAGGTTATATTGGTTTCCATCTAAATTACCTATATAAACTCCGATAAAAGCAATTCTTCTTGCAGAAAGTTGGACAGCCAGTTAACATCTAAAAGTCCTCCTATAAGCACACAAGCTAGGTCTTTTCTTGTATATATTGTAATAAACAGCACAGTGTTTTTCATTGTTCGACTAATTTCAATTGATCGACAAAATAATACAAATATTTACGATTCTTGCTGATTTTGTATCGGCGTAATATCGGTATCGCCCAATACTCAAGGCTCCGATGTGGCCAATTGGCACTTTTACACAAGTTTACAAAAGTTTGGGCACCCTGCTGCTTTCTGAGTTGTGCTCCTTTTCTTCCGTCTGCTTGCATTCTCTCCATCCAGGGGTCACAACAGCCGATATGCGTCGTCGTCACACTGCAGGACAAAAATTGCCCCAAGCTGCACTTTGGACACCCGTAGCTTATACACACATAAGTAAGGCTGTTAGAAATAGTACATTAGAGGTGGTAACTAATTTATTCCATTAATTACAATAAAATGTTTGACCTTAATAATGCATTAATAAAAGTCACAACTTTCTGTTGTGATGGCAGAACTGTAATGTTCTACCATGATTTGGTTTAGTTCACGCCAGGATGCAAGGACATGGCTGGGTGTAGGATCAATAAAGTCTGTCATAATAGATAATCAGTTTACATAAAGCAGCTAGGTACAAAAAAGTAACAAAGTGGTGCAGTACGCTAAGTAATAAGGCACCAAGGAAAATTAAAACAGAGAATCTAACAAGTGGCTACAGGACTGACGCCAGATAGCACTAACTACGAGAGAGCTAAAGGAAGTGCAAACTTAACATAAAAGCGAACATAAAAGACACGTGTATAGAAATTGGTCGTCTCAGAAACAGGAAGGAATCAGAAATCAGACGGTAAGTGTCATCAAGCAGTATAATGAGCAACAACGGACAATAGTATGAATTTAAACACCCATGTGAAAACAAATGTATTAGATGTTTCCTATTGTGTTAGTAGTTTAATGTTTGTTTAATATTTTGGTAACCTTCTTGTGACTGGAAAATATACAGGAATCAGGAAAGCCGTTCTAAATCGTTGCCTTGTATTTCACCCCCCGTATTTAAAGTGTGCCAATTTTGCATCCTCGGTGGAGCAGTTTTCCACTCACTATTTCTGTCTGGGCTCCCCAGGAGACTTTCAAAGAGAGGATTGGCTACTCTCAGCTCTTTGACGTGCTGAAGAGTCAAGGTCACCCCACCAAAAGGCTGCTGCAGGAGCTGATAAACATGGTAAAAAGCCTTTTCCTTTCATTACCCACTCAATACCCACCAAAAGCAGTTCATTTTCTCCCACAATTGACATTTTAAAATGGCACCCCACCGCCGCGTCGAACGTCTCATCTTCATTATAAACCACCTCCATGTTTGTTCCTCTCCAGGCAGTAGAGGGCGAGTACGCCCACGCGCACCACTTAGGCATCAGCAACGATCAGCCCCTGCTGCTGCTCCTGCAATGGCTCCCTGAACTGCACAGCCAGAGGGAGCTGCAGCTGCTGGTGGCCCAGTGGCTGGCTACAGTATGCGGGGGATCCCTGTCTTGTCGCACTGTGGCGGTGGAGGCGGGCATGGTCGGGGCGCTGCTGCAGGTGCTCTCGCAGCCGCAGAACTTGGACAGGCAGTGTGCAGACGCCCTTTTGGGCCTCCTGCAGGATTTGGGATCACTTTGCGTACGGCCAGAGGAACTGAAGAGCCTTATCAGGCTGCTCAGGGTGGACCAGGACAACGGCGTGCATCCCTTCTGCACTCGCATCATTCAAGTTCTCTCGGCGATGGCGGCACGAGAAGGTCGTGACAGCGCATTGCAGTACTTTGATCTCTCACCCCCCATGGCGGGTATCATGGTGCCCACGGTGCAGCGTTGGCCAGGCAGTGGCTTTGCCTTCCATGCTTGGCTCTGCCTCAACCTGGAGTTCCCCTCTTGTCAGGACGAGGACAAGTCTCCCACCAACTCACTCGCAGCAAGTCAACATGACATGGGAAAAGGACCTCGCAGGAAGCAGCTCTACAGGTAGGAGGGTGTGGCCTGCATGGGAAATGACTTTTGTGTTTGGTGTTTTGATTTTTAAAGCTCCTGTCCTCCATACAGTTTCTTTACAGCGAGTGGAACTGGACTGGAAGCCTTCTTTACAATGGAGGGTGTGCTGGTTGTGGCTGTTTGCACTAAGAAGGATTACATGGCTGTCGCCCTGCCGGAACTTCCACTGGCTGACTCACGCTGGGTAGGTGCAGCAAGGATCCAGCCCCTCCCAAATATTAACACCAGGAAAATATTACACATCAATTTCTTCAAGGTTGAGAAACAGGAGCGTTTAACCTTAAGTAGGGATACCACTTAATCCCTAATAATTCCAAATTGTCTCAGAGCTGTTTGCAACCTGCTGAAATATATTTTTTTTAAATATAACAAGAAAATCATTGTGTGCCTTATGTTACCATTAGTGGATTAACAACACATACAGTACTGTTTGAGGAGGACTCATATGGCCCCATTTGTGACTTTTTGCCTGATGCATGAAACGTGACAAATTGGGGGAATGCACTATCCACTTAACCTCCCAGATGCAGAAGAGTGTTGAATATCATAAAATTAATTTTGTGGCAATTCCAATTTTGACATAGCATCAGTTGCTATGTAAAGTTGTGCTTTCCATCATTTTCATCAGACCGCATGGCAAATTGATTACCCCTCACCCCCCTTCTCACGAATGGGATAGGGCCATATCAATCCCTTCCCTACTGTATATATTTTTTCATTGTCTCTAAACAGTGGAACCTCAATGTACGAACTTAATTGATTCTTGAACAGGGTCCATAAATAGAAAAGTCCATATAGTCAAGCAAATTTCTCCATTAGAAACAATGTAAATATGAGAATGGGTTCCAGCCTCGACAAAAGTCCATATTTAACTGAAACTTTTGTACACTAGTCTGAACACTAAACAAAATACTATATAGTACTGTATAAACATACTGTAAGCCAACAACAGCAACTAGCTGAACTGTGCTTTATGCTCTGCTCTGCCAACATGCGCGCACACGCAGAAGTCCCTTTTATGCCCTCACAAAAGATCGGTAATCACAAAAATCCTTAACTTCTTTAAAACCATATTGCTACAATAATAAACATTTAAAAAAAACTAAAATCCACTTACCGTATTTTTCGGATTATAAGTCGCTCCGGAGTATACGTCGCACCAGCCTAAAATGCATAATAAAGAAGGAAAAAAACATATATACGTCGCACTGGAGTATAAGTCGCATTTTTGGGGGAAATTTATTCGATAAAATCCAACACCAAGAATAGACATTTGAAAGGCAATTTAAAATAAATAAAGAATAGTGAACAACAGGCTGAATAAGTGTATGTTATATGACGCATAAATAACCAACGAAGAACTTGCCTGGTATGTTAACGTAACATATTATGGTAAGAGTCATTCAAATAACTATAACATATAGAACATGCCATACGTTTACCAAGCAATCTGTCACTCCTAATCCATAAATCCGATAAAATCTTCTTCCTCGGTGTCGCTTCTAACAACTTGTCGTTTTCTTCTGCATATTTCACTACGTCCAGCTTGTAATCTGCAGTACATGATTTCTTTTTTGGTGCCATTTTTGTTCAGCCCTTCTCAGTTTTATAAGTTACCGCCAACGTTGAAATGATCCATTTTAATAGCTACGGCAGTAGCATTTAGCATATAGCAGTTACCATCCTATGACCCACAATGCACTTCTGCCATGACCCTCTCCCGCCAAATTCTCATTGGTTGACGTGTGTGTGACGATTGCTGACGTGTGTGACGATTGCTGATATTTTCTTCGTCTCTTCTGCGAATGAGATAAATAGTATTATTTAATATTTTACGGTCGCAAACTATGAAAAAAACTGCGATTTACAATCCGAAAAATACGGTACATTAACTTCGGCAAATGAGAAGCTGATGAGAAAAGAGCAAACAGAGGGGGAGAAGGGAAGGTGCTCTGTCGGGAAGTGTGTGTATGTGTGTGCTCTTCGAAGAGGTGCCGCAAAACGAGAGGTAGTCTTCTCCTATTCGCTGTGAAATAAGTCTGTGTTGGCATATTTTTCCAGAAAGGTCCAGTCTTATCACTTTTTAAAATTTGCTGTGGTACGAAACCTGCTTTGTCGATTCGTCCATACGTGTGAGCGGCATAAATGTACTTCTTGCGAATAGCCTTTTTTTTTTTTAACTTCTATAGCGAGTCCTTCTTTCCTTCCACGCTGATATGTTGTCTTTTTGAGGCTCCTATTGAGTTGCGAAATGGACAAAACTTGTCAAAAGCCGAAAAAACTGAAAAAAAGCACACGTGCTGAAGTGTCGAGGAGTAATTAGTAATTTACTGTTCAGCAAGTTATATGGAGGGCTTCGCCTCGCCAAAAAAGATGCACCCTGCATTTTGCCTGCTGGCAGGACACAAAATGAATGAATGATTGAAGCGTTCTTACACAGAAACATGGTTAGCACACAGACGGATATTTGGCTAAATCTAAAAGTTCGTATATCGAAAAGTTTGCAAATAGAGGGGTTCTTAAAATTGAAGTTATTTTGTATTTTCCAATTATTGATTTTATAGTATAGAAATTGCCCTAGGAAATTTATCTGCCGTTCAGGCTTGTCAGTCACCGTTGCTTCATCCACTCTCAAACACAGGGAGCGCATGCACATGCACAAATCAATTTGCAGTCATGTTGTTGTGATGATAAAATATACATTCAGTGATAGCTAACTAAATGCTATTGTTGACTAGCAACACACAAGGCTAACGTGCATGCTCATGTTACTTACGGTGTATTTATATCATCAAAGCCGTAAGAGGGAAGGATATAATGCTGAAAACACATTAGAAAGTTATTTATCTCGGCAGCTCCGTAAAGATTGCAAACAGCCTCTTTAAGAACTGACACAAAATGGAGCACTCTACTGGCTGCAACCAGAAGAGGCACTGTTGATTCAATTGCAACATGATTGATTAGTTTTTATTGACCCCTTAGTTGATATACAATAGTGCAAATTATGTCTTGTAAGTAGGCACAGAGAGTCTGACATTGTTTTTCACCTTTTTTGCTAACCCTAAGAAACCCTAAAGTCCAACACTGCGAATGAGGTACATTCACGGACCCCAAAATTGTAAGCATCAAAATTACAAAACAAGCAATTTTTTTCCCAATATTCTCTGTGTTTTATACCGTTCCTGAAATAAATATAAAATAATTGTATCTGTTATTTTTTAATTGTTTTACTTAGTTATCAATTTATTTCTGTAATTGAAGTACTTTAAATTACTAATCTGTTCAACTTGAACATCAAACAATTTCGTAAAAACATAAAAGTGTTGTGCTTTTTTTAAGCAAAATATGTTAATTGGTTTTCTAAGTACTGGTTTAAGCACCGTTAAGTTTGATTTGGATCTAGTATCGGTTAAAATGTATACGATACCCATAAACACTGTCTAAACTCCAGAATGATTCCAATAATTCTTACTTCAAATAGTTAAAAACTGGTACAACACAGGACCTTCAAACACAATTGTTATAATATGTACAATAGAATCGAACGCTTTATTGTAATACACCTCACTAAGAAAGCACACGACTTGAGGAACAACTTGTAACTGCAAATTCTACATAAAGCTGAAAATCAGGTCCACAATCAAGAGTCCTAGTTGTCAAAGACATCAAGGAATCTGGATGGATATCAGAACTCCTTGCAATACAACAACAACAGCAACGATAATTGAGTCTGACAGAAAACAAAAATTGACATTCGACTACAAAATTACAACGCTCCAAGGGATTCATAGAGCAACATAAATGATCGGTGAACAGGAAAGTATGGAACTGAAAACCCTAAGCAGCATACATTACAATAGTCCAGAATTTAATTATGATATACCGTATTTTTCGGATTATAAGTCGCTCCGGAGTATACGTCGCACCGGCCTAAAATGCATAATAAAGAAGGAAAAAAACATATATACGTCGCACTGGAGTATAAGTCGCATTTTTGGGGGAAATTTATTTGATAAAATCCAACACCAAAAATAGACATTTGAAAGGCAATTCAAAATAAATAAAGAATAGTGAACAGGCTGAATAAGTGTACGTTATATGACGCATAAATAGACAACGGAGAACGTGCCTGGTATGTTAATGTAACATATTATGGTAAAAGTCATTCAAATAACTACCGTATAACATATAGAACATGCTATACATTTACTACACAATCTGTCACTCCTCATCGATAAATCCAAGGAAATCTTCTAAACAACTCTGCCAACTCCAAAGGTATGCGCCGCTTCCTCTTGTCGTTTTCTGCTGCATATTTCACTACGTCCAGCTTGTAATCTACAGTACATGATTTCCTTTTCGGTGCCATTTTTGTTCAGCCCTTCTCAGTTTTTTTAAGTTACCGCCAACGTTGAAATGATCCATTTTAATAGCTATGGCAGTAGCATATAGCAGTTAGCATCCCATGACCCACAATCCACTTCTGCCATGACACTCCCCCGCCGAATTCTTATTGGTTGACGTGTGTGCGACGGTTGCTGACGTGTGTGTGACGATTGCTGACATTTTCTTCGTCTCTTCCGCGAATGAGATAAATAATATTATTTAATATTTTACGGTTACGTGTTAATAATTTCACACATAAGTCGCTCCGGAGTATTTGTCGCATCCCCGGCCAAACTATGAAAAAAACTGCGACTTATAATCGGAAAAATACGGTAGATCCAGATACATTAAAATAGACAACAAACTGTCGATTATTAATTTAAACAGCAGAAGTTTGTATGCTAACTACAACAATGTGAATCAGTTTTTGGAACAATTCATTGAACCCTTCAAAGTTAATGCTATCTCAGAAACATGGATGGATGCTAAAGAAGGAATGGATTTTGACCTGGAATTATATGAACTGAATTTTAGCAACAGAATCAACAAGAACGTAGGGAGAGTAGCTGTGCATGTGATGAAGAATCTGAACTACAAAGTGGTAAAAAATATGTCTATTGATATAGCGATCGATAATATCTTAGAATGTATAACCATTGAAATATCTCATGAAAAAAACTAAAACGTACTGATCAGTTGTATATACAGATCACCGAAGTCAAACATTAATATGTTTGAGAACTGGTGTAAGGCAACTTTTACTGAAATCGGTCAAAAAATAACCTTTTTATGTGGAGACTTCAACATTATCCTCTTGAACCCTAACAAACAAAAGCCCATAGATGACTTGAATGACACAAAGTATAGCCTAAGTTTATATCCTAAAATCACAAGGCCAAGCAGAATCTCAGGACACAGCGCCACACTTATTGATAGTATTTTTACTAATGATATTGATAATAATACCACAAATGGCCTGCTAATATCAGACATCAGTGATCATCTGCCAGTTTTCATAATCTATGACGGAAACTATAAGAAGAGGAACATTGATGACAAAAATACTTTCCGAAGAATATGTACAGAACAAAGTATGACAGCTTTCAAAAATGATCTGAGAAAACAGTGAAAATGATGTCGATGATGCATGTGGTATTTTTTTTAATACCTTGGAGAAGCTTTATGACAAAAACTGTCGGTTGAAACAAAAGCAAAAGAAGCAAAAGAAAAATAATCAACCATTGATGACAAAAGGACTGTAAAATGTTTGCGAAAAGAAGAAGACATTATAAAGAACATTTATAACACAAAGATCTACAGAAACAAAAACAAGTACAAAACGTGTAAGAACAAGCTAACTGGCATACTATGAATATGTAGAAAAGAATATTACAGTCAATTATTAGACCGGAACAAAAACAATATGAGAGCAACATGTAGCATCCTAAATAGCATTATTAAAATGGTGCTAAAAAAGACTATCCCAAATATTTCTCAGAGGGAAATGTAAAAAATTACAATATGAACTAAGTAGTTGAAAGCTTCAATAAGTACTTTGTGAATATTTGACCAAATCTGGAGTAAAAGATTCCAGATCCTGAGTCAGTGGAGGACTTGAATGATGTTCCTCAAAGGAGTGACAAAAGAGGAAATAATCCATATTGTAAAAAACGGTCAATCCAAGACCTCAACTGATTGGGAGCATGACACAATTACAGGTGGCCACTCTGTTAGGTGCTGTCAAAATACAAAACACACAAAAAAATAACATTGAAGATAAAAGCCAGTTCGAACAGCAGTGAAAAAGTGAAAAACAGTGTAGGCTATTGGAATAGATTCCAGATCCTAATGGCCGAAGGGTAAAACAGTTTTTAACATAAAGGTTTTATCCAATACTTCCTGCAATCATTGTGCTTTTTTATTCATAATTGCAGCATGCAGTTGCCATAGTCCACATTCAAGGCCGTCGTCCTTTCGGTCAGAACCTGGTCAACATCTTCATTGATGGAGAGCTGTATAAAACCACTCAGCTTCGATTTCCATCCTTGAGTGAGGTAACTTAAATTTGTGTCTCAGGTTTTCTGCTTATAGTGTTGTAATATACATAACAAATTATTGTTTATTTGAAAATAATACATTTTACCCCCGTAGCCGTTTACTTCCTGCTGCATCGGCTCTGCAGGCAACCGCACCACTACCACCACCACCTCGCCCAATCTACCTACATCCGTATCCTCCGGACAGTCTCCAGAATTTGCCTTTCCCCCCCACAGCCCCTCCCTCTTCCGTTCCCAGTCCTTTCCAGCCTCCTCCGCAGCGGGCCGCTGGGGTGACTGCCCGGTGCACACCATCCCAGCGGGACTGCAGGACACCAACTGGGGAACACCCAGCTCCCTGGATGGCCTCCTGGGCAGTGCCTTCATCTGCCACGAGGCTCTGCAGCAGGCCCAGATCAGAGCTCTACACGCTGCAGGTAGGATGTTGTCTCCATTTAGACAAAACCACCTTTGTGCGTGTCAAGTTGCATTGCTTTCTGCCCCCCATTGCAGGCCCCAATCATGTGTCCTTATTCAAAGCGGATGGAGAATTGTCAGAGCTCAATAGCAAGCTTTTGCTCTACTACACTCCTCAGGTAACCTTTCTGCCAAAGTTGCAAGCTGTTATAAGGAAGCACTACATTCTATAAATCAGAGATGTCCAAACTTTTTTTCACTGAGGGCCACACACTGAAAAATTAAAGCATGCAGAGGCCATTTTGATATTTTTCATTTTCAAAATCAATAAAATAAATATAATAACCATTAGTGTTCCACTCAATTTTGGCCAATGTAAAGGTGCTGGAGACCCAAAAGGGGCTCAATCTTTAAAGTGTTAAATACAAGTCATATATCAATATATATATATTTTATCCAGTGTTGACAGCTAGATTTTTTGTGGACATGTTCCATAAATATTGATGTCAAAGAATTCATTTTTTGCGAAGAAATGTTTAGATTTAAGTTCATGAATCCAGATGGATCTCTATTACAATCCCCAAAGAGGGCACTTTAAGTTGATGATTACTTCTATGTGTAGAAACCTTTATTTATAATTGAATCACTTGTTTATTTTTCAAAGTTTTTAGTTATTTTTATATCTTTTTTTCCAAATAGTTTAAGAAAGACCACTACAAATGAGCAATATTTTGCACTGTTATACAATGTATTAAATCAGAAACTGATGACATAGTGCTGTATTTTACTTCTTTATCTCTTTTTTTCAACAAAAAATGTACTTGAATTAAAACAATTTTCACAGGGGGTGTACATCACTGAAGAAAGGTTGACAACCACTGATATATTGAATAGGTCAATAACTCATACCCACAATGATTTTAAATCACACCAACAATAATCTAGATTTTTTTTTTTTTTTTTAGCAATGTCCGTTTTAAAGTAAAAAAAAACTGCCTGAAGGGCAGCTTTGTTATTAGTGTCAATACTGTAACATTTTCTTGTTACATTACACCTGTTTGCTCTTTTATTCCACTTATGTTTTTTGCAATAGTATTTTTAAAAATGTGCCACAGGCCTTACAAAAATACAATGACAACCCTACATGTTATTTTATGTGTATGCTTCAGGCATTCAAGAGCCAGATATGTCAAGATCTGTCCCCCAATCATCAATATGATGGCAGGCTAACAGGACACAGAGTGGTCAACTGGGACATTAAGGTAGTGGCAGAGACAGTCTCGTAAAGATATTTAGATTTAAATATTCACAACTATTTATGGCTAACGTTTCTTCCACAGGATGTCATCAACGTTGTGGGAGGTGTAGAGGTCTTGCTACCTCTCCTTGAGCAAGTATGCGAGGCTGAGCAGGTTTACAGCGCCAGTCAGGAGATTTCAGAACTGCTCGGGCAAGAGCTTAGTCCGTCGCGCAGCCAGGCCACCATGTTGCTGCCACTCAACCAGTCTTCAGGTCAGCTCTCACCTACCAGACACAGTGCTAGTACCTTAGTAGTCCATTTTAGGGAGAATAAATGGAATTCACTTACAATGAATAATGGTAAATATATGTAAATGACCAATTAAATGGATGGATAAAGATTTAACATTACTTTTAACCTTTTTTGGTAGACTCTTGTTGGTCAAAACGGCGATGAGTGGAGAGGGAGAAGGGGAGGGTAGAGTCACACAGATGCCACCTTCAAACTTTGCTATGAAGTGTTGGAACTCCCTCTTTCTTTGGCCCCATGGTGGCTTATTTTGCAGTTGTACCAGTGTTCATTTTGACTAAAAATTGTCGATTTTTTTTTTTTATCATCGAAAACCTATTTTCCCTTGACAAAATTGGGACGATAACGAATGAAATCAAAAGCAGGTTGACTAAAACAAGGAGCAAATTACCTGTAAATGTATCAAAATTATTAAAACAAGACAAAGATGTTGACAGAGACAATTGTATTTAGGCAGGTGAGACAAAATATCCAATCCCAGTTGCATGTTGGAGAGGGGGAGGGTAAAAAAGATTTTTCACCTGGAAAACTAAAGACTCAATACAAGACATCTATTCATTATGTCTTATACACCAGGAAGAAAGAGAAGAGAAAACATATGTACACACTTCACCTTGCCGCGGTAGACAACAAAACAACTTGTAAACCCTGTGGCTAGATTTGCTTTGGTAAAAATACAAAACCTCGAGTGCCGTCTGCAGACTAACAATTGGGACATCTTCGCAACAGCAAGTAGGCCGGAGCTAATATTTAAAAATGAGGTGGCGACTTGTCCACAGTGTACAATGTACACTGTGGACAAGTCACCACCTACACTGTACACCGCCTTCCGCCTGAGTGCAGCTGAGATAGACTCCAGAAACCCCCGCGAACACGAAAAGGACAAGCGGTAGAAAATGGATGGTTAGACTTATACTGTTCTGAATTACTGTTACTATTAATCACGGTAGAACAGGAGCAAGACGGCTTACTATACCACATGTCCAAAAATAAATACTTACTTAAAAAAAACTACTTTGTAGTAAACCTTAATGCCTCTGGCTGAGCCGAGCTGACCCGCCAAATATACTTGTACAGTTCACTTTAATTGATATCTTCAGCTATTAATTGCTCAACTTTACAACCCAAAATAGCAGATTAGTCATTTTTCAAGATAACACATAAAGAACAACAGCTATGTAAGACATGTTAGTTTTGTAGCAATGGTTGCTGCATATTTATTATTGTGCACACTCAGTGTGAAGAATACAACCAGTTTGTTTCTTCATATGACCATAAAAATGCACACTTTTTTTTCATGCACTGTACCCTGCTGTGTACGGTGCATGTGTGCGTAATACAAATGTGCGCACTGCGCATAATTTCATTATACACTCCGCTCAAAGCAAGTGAATATGTTGTACCCCACAATGCACATAGCGCTACTTGGGACGGTGTGGCGCTGTTGGGAGAGTGGCCGTGCCAGCAACCTGAAGGTTTCCTTGTTTGATCCTCACCTTCTACCAACCTCGTCACGTCCATTGTGTCCTTGAGCAAGACGCTTCACCCTTGCTCCTGATGGTTCCTGGTGAGCGCCTTGCATGGCAGCTCCCACCGTCAGTGTGTGAATGTGAGTGTAAATGGGTGAATGTGGAAATAGTGTCTAAGCGCATTGAGTACCTTGAAGGTAGAAAAGAGCTTTACAAGTACAACCCATTTTCATTTACCCAGCTAGTTTTCTTAATTAAATGGGGAAAGATCTGCTCGACAATTTGCATACTACACTCTATTGAATGCATGTTCAGAAATGACCTGAACATTTTTTTCTGAAGATGTGAATGTAGTTTCTTAGTCTGAACTGATTCCGAAATAATGTGATGCACAATATTCAGATTTATTGAAATGCATCTGTATATGCTATGTTTGACAATGTTGATTCATACATTGTACAGTAATTGTAACAAACTTAATAAAGGTTAGGGTTAGTGGTCAAAACCACTTCAAAGATGCGTTATCCTTCATACTTTTATATTCTGGTCAACCAAATTTACTGTAATTTTGTAATAGCCAAAACTAAAGTAAAACAAATTTAGATGACTAAAATATGACTACAACTAAAATATTTATTTTAGTCAAAAAACTATAACTAAAACTAAATAAAAAAACTGCTGTAAAAATCAAAACTGAGTTATAGTCCACAAAAAAACACAGGGCCTGGTGATGTAACGATAAATTGGAATAATTATAACCACGGTAAAATTCCCGACCATTACTGTATTAAATCAAAATGATCAAAAAAACATGATCAATAAACTCACGGCCTGACTAGCGTTAGCTTGCTCTCTGTCTAGTTAGTTTACCTTAGGTTTTTTTTTACAAAAATAAAACCTGGTTAAAAAATTTCAGATTGTATACAAGTACTTTTTGAGTACGGTACATTCAACAATACCGTGATAATCATTATAACCGTCATAATTTTGGTCACAATAACTATGACATAAAATTTTTATATTGTTACAGCCCTACTTATGAAGGGGTTGTGGGATTGTGAGTGACCCATGAAATTATTTTTTGGGCACTTCATTCTACGTAATGTTAAACAAAAAATTGTTCAACAATTTACAAAAACTGGGGCAAATTTTGGACGGAAATATTTTTTTATCAAAAAACTAATGATACAAAAAGGGGGGCGTATAAAAAAAACAAATGTACCATTGTATAGAAATTTAAAATTTGGATCAAGCTACAAGGTTACAATATGTCCCACTGGGATACATCATATTTATAGTTGTAAATATCACTTGCTGTAAGAATGTAAAGGGGGATCCAAAATGTCCTGTGGGATACTTTGTGGTCATTTACAGCCATGTAGTAAAAATAGTGGCTTTTGTGTCTATGACAAGGGTGTCCAATATATTTTCCAGCAATAAAAACAGAATATATGGGGTGGGTTACTTTGATACATTTTAAACGATGCCCAAACCAATGAATTGTAGGTCAATACATGCTAAACTATGAACAACACATTCATATCTTAGCTTTTGTGCTGTAGGTGATCAAATAAATGGTATCATGTCTAACAATATATGTAATATTATTAATGAATTAATTTTATTTTTAGAACATACTGAGGACTAGTTAAAAACAAGCTCTGGGTCGAAAATGGCCCTTTTGACACACATCGTCTCTAATCTCTTATGTTGAATGCATTGTGACTGTCAATAAGTTTGTCAATATTTGTTTGTTTGTTGTTTTTCTACCCTTCAGAAACAAGACTCGAGAGGAACAGCATTGCAGCCTACTTGCTGATGCTGAAGAACATGCTGCGCCGTCACCCTGTCAATCAGGAAGGCCTGCTTCAGTGCCACGGGCCCAGCATCATAGGAGCCATGCTCTGCAAAGTAAGTACATTGTTATATCAATACATGTGGTTTTATGTGCTACCTCACTTTATGAGTGTTGAGATAAGAGCTGTCTCTAGGCTAATTGTTATGTTTAGGTTGTGAGCAAAAATTTGAGCTACAAGCATCCCAGACATTACTTGGCGCAGCAAATGTCACTGTGAACCCTGTACAATCCGACTAAATCATCGGGTCTTATTTGATAGAATAAAATAGAATAGAATAGAATAGAAAGTACTTTATTGATCCCTGGGCTGAAATTCAGCACCACAGTTTGCTCACAATAAACAATAATAATAATAAATTATATATGACATATATAGGGCTTCACGGTGGCAGAGGGGTTAGTGCGTCTGCCTCACAATACGAAGTTCCTGCAGTCCTGGGTTCAAATCCAGGCTCGGGATCTTTCTGTGTGGAGTTTGCATGTTCTCCCCGTGAATGCGTGGGTTCCCTCCGGATACTCCGGCTTCCTCCCACTTCCAAAGACATGCACCTGGGGATAGGTTGATTGGCAACACTAAATTGGCCCTAGTGTGTGAATGTGAGTGTGAATGTTGTCTGTCTATCTGTGTTGGCCCTGCGATGAGGTGGCGACTTGTCCAGGGTGTACCCCGCCTTCCGCCCGATTGTAGCTGAGATAGGCGCCAGCGCCCCCCGCGACCCCGAAAGGGAATAAGCGGTAGAAAATGGATGGATGGATGGATATATAATATATATAATATATGAATAATATAAATATATTCTACATATGTTCTACATTTAAGTGCAGTCAAGAAGGAACATATGCATTATACAGTCTGATGGCTGTCGGTATGAAGGACCTCCTGTGTCGTTCCGTGTTACATTTTGGGAGTCTGAGCCTTCCACTGGACATTCTCATTCTCTCCGCAAGGTCCGAGTGTAGTGGGTACACTATGATAGCATTATCTCATAGCCAGAGAGCAACATAACTTGGTTTTTTTAACCATGGGAAGGAAGAAAGTGTGTGTGAAGGACAGTGATCAAAAGAAGAAGTGAGTGATATCATCAAACAACATTGCAAATATCAACAACTTGACAAAGCAGGTTGAGTGTATCACTGCTGGTTTGCACCATACTGAGGCAGAATGAGTTTAAGTCCATCCAAAAATGTTAAAATTATATCCAAACAGCCGACCATTTATCCATGAAAATATGAATATAATGCTGCTGATGTGTTGACGTTGAAGCAGCTGGAAAGAGATACAGTGGAAGTTAATTCTAAAAAAATAAAATCAATTCACTTCTGAATCGCAATTCTTATTTATTCCAATCCTAAATCGGATTCCAAAAATGGATGTAAAAATATTAATGTAATATTATTAGTACAGTGAAAACTTGATTTAAGAACTTAATTGGTTCTTGAACATGGTTAGTGAACCGAAAAATTTGCATAGTGAAGCAGAGTTCCACATAAGAATCAATGTAAACATGAACAATTGGTTCTAGCTTCGATATAAGTCTCTATTTTAGTAAAACATAAACTGCACTTTGAAGACCCGATAATATATATATACAGGTGCTGATCATATTATTAGAATATCATGAAAAAGTTGATTTATTTCATTAATTCCATTTAGAAAGTCAAACTTGTAGAATGTATACATTCATTCCAAACAGACTGATACATTTCAAGTGTTTTTTTGCCAAAAAGGAGATGATTATAGCTGACAACCAATGAAAACCCTAAATTCAACATCTCTGAAAATTAGAATATGGTGAAAAGGTCAGATATTGAAGACACCTGGTGCCACACTCTAATTAGCTAACTAACTCAAAACACCTGGAAAAGCCTTTAAATGGTCTCTCATTTTGATTCTGTAAGACAAACAATCATGGGAAAGACTGCTGACTTGACAACTGTCCAAAAGGTGACCATTGATACTTTAAAGAAGGAGGGCAAGACACAAAAGGTCATTGCCAAAGAGGTTGGATGTTCCCAGAGCTCTGTGCCCAAGCACATTAATAGAGAGGCAAAGGGAAGACAAAGATGTGGTAGAAAAAGTGTACAAGCAAGAGGGATAACCGCGCCCTGGAGAGGATTGTCAAACAAAACCGATTCAAAGATGTGGGGGAGATCCACAAAGAGTGGACTGCAGCTGGAGTCAGTGCTTCAAGAACCACCACACACCGACGTATGCAATATATAGGCTTCAGCTGTCGCATTCCTTGTGTAAAGCCACTCTTGAATAAGAGACAACGTCAAAAGCGTCTCGCCTGGGCTCAAGACAAAAAGGACTGGACTGCTGCTGAGTGGTCCAAAGTTATGTTTTCAGATGAAAGTAAATGTTGTATCTCCTTTGGAAATCAAGGTCCCAGAGTCTGGAGGAAGACAGGAGAGGCACAGAATCCACGTTGCCTGAAGTCCAATGTCAAATTTCCACAATCGGTAATGGTCTGGGGTGCCATGTCATCTGCTGGTGTTGGTCCACTGTGTTTCCTGAGGTCTATGGTCAATGCAGCAGTCTACCAGGAAGTTTTAGAAAACTTTATGCTGCCTGCTGCGGACTAATTTTATGGAGGTGAAGATTTCATTTTCCAACATGACTTGGCACCTGCACACAGTGCCAAATCTACCAGTACCTGGTTTAAGGACCATGGTATCCCTGTTCTTGATTGGCCTGCAAACTCACCCGACCTTAACCCCATAGAAAACCTATGGGGTATTGTGAAGCGGAAGATGCGAGATGCCAGACCCAACAATGCTGAAGAGCTGAAGGCCACTATTAAAGCAACCTGGGCTCTCATAACACCTGAGGAGTGCAACAGACTGGTCGACTCCATGCCCCGCCGTATTCCTGCAGCAATTTAGGCAAAAGGAGCTGCAACTAAGTATTGATTGCCGTACATGCTGAAACTTTCCATTATCATACTTTTCAGTTGGCCCACATTTCTAAAAAATATTTTTTGGTACTAGGCGTAACTAATATTCAAATTTTCTGAGATACTGAATTTGGGATATTCAGTAATTGTCAGTATTAATCATCAAAATTTAAAGAAATAAACATTTCAAATATATCACTATGTGTGTAATGAATTGATATAATATGTAAGTTTCACGTTCTGAATATAATTATTGAAATGAATCAACTTTTTCATGATATTCTAATAATATGAACAGCACCTGTGTATATATATATAGATATATATCTATATCTATATATATATTTATTTTCTGTTCTACCACGGTATTGAGCACAGTATAATGGATAAACCCCAGTAACCTTGACTATCAGTGTTCCCCCCAGAATATTTGTTAGTTAAGGTGGTGTCTCTCCACGGGCAAGTGGGCGCTGCCCTGGACAGGCGGACGGACGGGGAAGGGGCTGGATGGCAATATAGAGGACATATATCTCGATATTTTTAATCCAACTTTTTATTGACTTTTTCACATATACAGAAAAAAGGTGCAAGTCGAAACAGTACAATTTTAAAGTCAGTGAATTCTTCATACCTTTATCCCTAAAACCACCCACCCACCCTCCCACCTCACTCAGGTCGAACCAACCAGGGACACAATGCACAAACAACAAGTAAGATGACAAAAACACACACATTCACACATACACCCATACAAGACAAAAAACAAAAAGAGACTAAAAGGAGAGAGAAAGGGAGAAAAAAAAAATAAAAATAAAAAATATATAATAATACTAAATAAAAGGGAGATTATTCCTCATCTGCGTCTGGACATAAGTCAAGAGAGTTGACATACAGTAAGAAAGGACTCCATGAAGTTTCAAACACTTGAGCAGAGCCATTTAGTGAAAACCTAAGTTTTTCCAATTTTAAATTGTAAAGAACCTCTTTAATCCAACGGCCGTGTGATGGGGGGTGAGCCAGCTTCCAATTGAACAAGATCAGTCGCCTGGCCAGCAGGGTCGTAAAAGCCACGGCACGTTTTAGTGGTACAGGGCATGTGTTATCAGGGCATATGCCGAAAACGGCTGACAATGGGTTGGAGGGAAAGTCTTGACCGTATGCCTTTCCGATAGTGTTAAAAATGTCCTCCCAAAAGGAACATAATTTAGAGCAGGCCCAGAACATATGGACATGATCAGCCGGAGATTGTTTGCATCTATTACAGGTATTGCTAACAGTGGGGAAGATTTTGGATAGTTTTGCATTAGTGTAGTGAATTTTATGGATTACTTTGCATTGGATGAGACCATGACGGGCACAAATCGAGGAGGAGTGGACCAGTTTCAGGGCAGAGTTCCAGAGTTTATCAGATATGTTGGTGTTAAGATCGCTCTCCCACAAGGTTTTTATCACTGATAAAGAGTTTGGAGCAACTGAGCTTAAGGAGGTATATATCACAGAGATACATTTTTTATGATTTGGGCTCAGAGATAGCAATGTATCTATAAGAGTTTCCGGGGGACGATTTGGGAAGTGTGGGAACTGCTTCTTTACGAAGTCCCTCACCTGAAAGAAACGAAAAAGGTGGGAGTTTGGCAAATCGTATTTGGAAGAAAGTTCAGTGAAGGATGAGAACACACCGTTTGTATAGAGGTCTTCCACAGTGGTGATACCGTGATCGTGCCAGGTCATAAATGCGGAGTCGGTACGGGAAGGTTTAAATAATTGTTTTTTAAGTAGCGGAGTCAAAATAGATGGGCCCTGAAAACCCAAATGTTTCCTTAGCTGGATCCATATTTTCAAGGAGATCGATACAATGGTGTTTGCGCCTTCAAGTTTAAGTGGAAAAGGGAGTGGTGAGCATAAGCAAGAACGTAATGAAAAGTGTGGGATTGCCGTTTCAAGGGATACCCAGGCCGGGAGGGTCTGAGAGCTTCCATCCATCCAGTATAGGAGTTTCTGTACATTAGCCGCCCAATAGTACTGTCTAAAATTTGGGAGTGCAAGCCCTCCCTCAGACTTGGGAGATTGTAGGACCGACCTGCGGATTCGGGCCGATCCGGCCCCCATAAAAATTTGGATATTGATTTCTCTAATTTATCAAAAAAAGATTTAATAATAAATATGGGGATATGTTGGAAAAGGTAAAGGAATTTAGGCAGAGTGATCAGATTGATCCGGCCAGCGAGAGATAATGGTAAAACAGACCAGCGGGCAAAGTCCTTCTCCATTTTTTCAACTAGGGGTAGAACATTTCCCCGGAGCATGTCAGACATAGCCGGAGTAATAAAAATTCCCAAGTAATGAATCCCGTCATGTGCCCATTTGAATGCAGCTAAAGATCGCGGTAACTGTTTAGCTAGGGAATTGATCGGAAATAGTTCACTTTTTTGGTAATTAAGTTTGTAGCCAGAGTGTGTGCCAAACCGCTCCAAAATGTTTAAGATTACTGGGAGTGAGCTAGCAGGATCTGAGATGTATAGGAGCAAGTCGTCCGCATAAAGCGACACTTTTTGCAACGTGTCCGACCGGGTGATACCTTTAAAGACCCTCTCCGCGCGCAGCCAAAGTGCAAGGGGTTCTATCGCAATAGCAAACAGTAATGGAGACAGCGGGCAACCTTGTCTGGTACCTCTTTTAAGAAAAACTGGGGAGGACAGTGTATTATTTGTGCTACAGGGGGACGAGTATAAAAGTTTAACCCAAAGAATAAAATCTTCATTAAAACCAAACCGACACATCACATCAAATAGATATTCTCATTCGACCCTATCAAAGGCTTTCTCCGCGTCGAGGGACGCCACCACTTCCGGGGTCGAGGGGTTTGGCGAATGAATAATTTTTAGGAGGCGCCGAGTGTTGTGTGAGGATTGCCGACCTAACATAAAACCTGTTTGATCCAACGAGATGATGGAAGGCATCACCCTTTGGAGCCGGAGAGCAAGAACCTTGGACAGAATTTTTAAATCTACATTTAAGAGCGAAATTGGTCTATAGCTGCTGCAAAGCTGGGGGTCTTTCTCTTTTTTTAGTATGAGAGAAATGGTGGCCCTCGATAAGGATTCTGGGAGGCGATGGTACAGGAATGCTTCATTATACATGTCTCTTAGAGCCGGAGAAAGAACACTAGAGAAAGTTTTATAATATTCTGCAATGAAATCATCTGGACCGGGCAACTTATTACTTTGTAAGGATTTGATGGCTTCTGTGATCTCGATGACACTAATGGGCTGACCCAAGCCCCTCTTAGCTCCACGTTCGATCTGGGGGAATGTTATATCATTAAATAGTTAATGTGAAGAAGGGGGGCAGTCTGACGTATATAATGTTGTATAAAATGTGGCAAAGGTTTCATTTATCTTAGCTGGATCAGTGTGTAGTTCTTCTGTGTTAGAGCGAATAGATGTGATTAGCCTCGACGATGCTTCCTCCCTAACCTGGTGGGCTAAGAGCTTGCCAGCTTTTTCCCCAGATTCAAAAAATCGTCGTCTGGATTTGAGTAGTTGTAATTTTGCTCTATTGACAGACATAAGGTCAAAATCAGTTTGTAGGCGAAGGCGTTCTTTATATAGTGTCGAGTCCGGGTTTAAAGCGTACCTATCGTCAAGATCCTTAATCTTACGGAGCAGCCCATTGATTTGAATGGTTTCTGTCTTATTTAAATTTGAAATAAAATATATAAGTTGACCTCTAATATAAGCTTTAGATGCCTCCCATAGTATTATACTCTTCCAATTTCTGGTGAATCGTTCAGTTCGAAAAAACACTCAATTTGATCATGGAGGAAATTCGTATAATTGTCTTCTGCTAGTGAGGCTGAGTTGAATCGCCATTGTTTAAGGGGTCTAGGTTGAGTGTCCATATTGATGTCGACTGAGGTGGGAGCATGATCAGAGATTACAATACTATGGTAATTACATGTTTTAATTTTGGAAAGTAGTCTATTGTCGAGAAGAAAGAAGTCTATCCGAGTGTAAGTGTGATGTACATGGGAGAAATAGGAGAATTGCTTAATTGTAGGGGAGGCGTGTCTCCACGGGTCTGTAAGACCTAACTGTTTAGCAAAAGTATCCAATGTTTTAGCTGAATTAGATAAGGGAGCCAGTTTGTTAGATGATCGGTCCAGTACAGGGTTCTGCACCAGGTTAAAGTCCCCGCCCATGATAATAAAATGATTTCCAATGTTTGGAAATGATGTAAACAATTTAGTCCTCTCTGAGCTGCTACCTTACCGTGGTAGAGGAGTTTGCGTGTCCCAATGATCATAGGAGCTATGTTGTCTGGGGGCTTTCATGCCCCCTGGTAGGGTCTCCCAAGACAAACAGGTGCTAGGTGAGTGATCAGACAAAGAGCAGCTCAAAGACTTCTATGGAATTACAACAAAATGAACTCAGATTTCCCACGCCCGGACGCGGGTCACCGGGGCCCCGCTCTGGAGCCAGGCCCGGAGTTGGGGCACGATGGCGAGCGCCTGGTGGCCGGGCCTGTCACCATGGGGCCCGGCCGGGCACAGCCCGAAGAGGCAACGTGCGTCATCCCTCCAATGGGCTCACCACTCATAGGAGGGGCCATAGAGGTCGGGTGCATTGTGAGCTGGGCAGCAGCTGAAGGCAGGGCATTTGGCGGTCCGATCCTCGGCTACAGAAGCTAGCTCTTGGGACGTGGAACGTCACCTCACTGGGGGGAAGGAGCCTGAGCTAGTCCGCGAGGTAGAAAAGTTCCGGCTGGATATAGTCGGACTCACCTCGACGCACAGCAAGGGCTCTGGAACCAGTTCTCTCGAGAGGGACTGGACCCTCTTCCACTCTGGCGTTGCCGGCAGTGAGAGGCGACGGGCTGGGGTGGCAATTCTCGTTGCCCCCCGGCTCAAAGCCTGCACGTTTGAGTTCAACCCAGTGGATGAGAGGGTAGCTTCCCTTCGCCTTCGGGTGGGGGGACGGGTCCTGACTGTTGTTTGTGCTTACGCACCAAACAGCAGTTCAGAATACCCACCCTTTTTGGGTACACTCGAGGGAGTACTGGAAAGTGCTCCCCCGGGTGATTCCCTTGTCCTACTGGGGGACTTCAACGCTCATGTTGGCAACGACAGTGAAACCTGGAGAGGCGTGATTGGGAAGAATGGTCGCCCGGATCTAAACCCGAGTGGTGTTTTGTTATTGGACTTTTGTGCTCGTCACGGATTGTCCATAGCAAACACCATTTTCAAACATAAGGGTGTCCATATGTGCACTTGGCACCAGGACACCCTAGGCCGCAGTTCCATGATCGACTTTGTAGTTGTGTCATCGGATTTGCGGCCTCATGTTCTGGACACTCGGGTGAAGAGAGGGGCGGAGCTTTCTACCGATCACCACCTGGTGGTGAGTTGGCTGCGATGGTGGGGGAGGATGCCGGACAGACCTGGCAGGCCCAAGCGCATTGTGAGGGTCTGCTGGGAACGTCTGGCAGAGTCTCCTGTCAGAGAGAGTTTCAATTCACACCTCCGGGAGAACTTTGAACATGTCACGAGGGAGGTGCGGGACATTGAGTCCGAGTGGACCATGTTCCGAACCTCTATTGTCGAGGCGGCTGATTGGAGCTGTGGCCGCAAGGTTGTTGGTGCCTGTCGTGGCGGTAATCCCAGAACCCGTTGGTGGACACCGGCAGTGAGGGATGCCGTCAAGCTGAAGGAGGAGTCCTATCGGGTTCTTTTGGCTCATAGGGCCCCGGAGGCAGTGGACGGGTACCGACGGGCCAAGTGGTGTGCAGCTTTAGCGGTCGCGGAGGCAAAAACTCGGACATGGGAAGAGTTCGGGGAAGCCATGGAAAACGACTTCCGGACGGCTTCAAAGCGATTCTGGACCACCATACGCCGCCTCAGGAAGGGGAAGCAGTGCACTATCAACACCGTGTATGGTCCGGATGGTGTTCTGCTGACTTCGACTGCGGATGTTGTGGATCGGTGGAGGAAATACTTCGAAGACCTCCTCAATCCCACCAACACGTCTTCCTTTGAGGAAGCGGTGCCTGGGGAATCTGTGGTGGACTCTCCTATTTCTGGGGCTGAGGTCGCTGAGGTAGTTAAAAAACTCCTCGGCGGAAAGGCCCCGGGGGTGGACGAGATCCGCCCGGAGTTCCTTAAGGCTCTGGATGCTGTGGGGCTGTCTTGGTTGACAAGACTCTGCAGCATCGCGTGGACATCGGGGGCGGTACCTCTGGATTGGCAGACCGGGGTGGTGGTCCCTCTCTTTAAGAAGGGGGACCGGAGAGTGTGTTCCAACTATCGTGGGATCACACTCCTCAGCCTTCCCGGTAAGGTTTATTCAGGTGTACTGGAGAGGAGGCTACGCCGGATAGTCGAACCTCGGATTCAGGAGGAACAGTGTGGTTTTCGTCCTGGTCGTGGAACTGTGGACCAGCTCTATACTCTCGGCAGGGTTCTTGAGGGTGCATGGGAGTTTGCCCAACCAGTCTACATGTGCTTTGTGGACTTGGAGAAGGCATTCGACCGTGTCCCTCGGGAAGTCCTGTGGGGAGTGCTCAGAGAGTATGGGGTACCGGACTGTCTTATTGTGGCAGTCCGCTCCCTGTATGATCAGTGTCAGAGCTTGGTCCGCATTGCTGGCAGTAAGTCGGACACGTTTCCAGTGAGGGTTGGACTCCGCCAAGGCTGTCCTTTGTCACCGATTCTGTTCATAACTTTTATGGACAGAATTTCTAGGCGCAGCCAAGGCGTTGAGGGGATCCGGTTTGGTGGCCACGGGATTAGGTCTCTACTTTTTGCAGATGATGTAGTCCTGATGGCTTCATCTGGCCGGGATCTTCAGCTCTCACTGGATCGGTTCGCAGCCGAGTGTGAAGCGACCGGAATGAGAATCAGCACCTCCAAGTCCGAGTCCATGGTTCTCGCCCGGAAAAGGGTGGAGTGCCATCCCCGGGTTGGGGAGGAGACCTTGCCCCAAGTGGAGGAGTTCAAGTACCTAGGAGTCTTGTTCACGAGTGGGGGAAGAGTGGATCGTGAGATCGACAGGCGGATCGGTGCGGCGTCTTCAGTAATGCGGACGTTGTATCGATCCGTTGTGGTGAAGAAGGAGCTGAGCCGGAAGGCAAAGCTCTCAATTTACCGCTCGATCTACGTTCCCATCCTCACCTATGGTCATGAGCTTTGGGTCATGACCGAAAGGATAAGATCACGGGTACAAGCGGCCGAAATGAGTGTCTCCGCCAGGTGGCGGGGCTCTCCCTTAGAGATAGGGTGAGAAGCTCTGCCATCCGGGAGGAGCTCAACGTAAAGCCGCTGTTCCTCCACATCGAGAGGAGCCAGATGAGGTGGTTCGGGCATCTGGTCAGGATGCCACCCGAACGCCTCCCTAGGGAGGTGTTTAGGGCACGTCCAGCTGGTAGGAGGCCACGGGGAAGACCCAGGACACGTTGGGAAGACTATGTCTCCCGGTTGTCCTGGGAACGCCTCGGGATCCCCCGGGAAGAGCTAAACGAAGTGGCTGGAGAGAGGGGAGTCTGGGCTTCCCTGCTTAGGCTGCTGCCCCCGCGACCCGACCTCGGATAAGCGGAAGATGATGGATGGATGGAAGAATTGTCATCCCAGTTAGGTCCATAAACGCTAGCGAGTATGACTGGGGTGCCTTGCAGTTTTCCAGACACAATAATATAACGTCCGGCAGGGTCTGCTACAGTTTGGTTAAGTTAGAATGAAATATTTTTACGAATTACAATGGCTGTGCCCCTGGCCCTTTCGTTGAATTTTGAATGAAAAATATGGCTGATCCAGGCTCTTTTAAGTTGTGAAATCTCTCTGTTGCGAAGGTGGGTCTCCTGAATGAAAAATATATCTCCTTTGAGGTGTTGCAAATGGGTCAAGACCCTCCCAATTTTAGTGGCGCTCCACACACCCCTCACATTCCATGAAACAAATCTGAGTGTATTACTGGTGCTTGTCATTTCTCACCATGTCCAACTAGGAGAGCAGAATGGGCTGATGTGTTCAAGCGGATCAGGAGGGGGGCTGATGCACGATAACTGGGAAGTGCAGAGAGTACTAGTAAGAGGAGGGGGTAAAACAGAAGCGTGAGAAGAAGGAATGAGGTGATAAACAAACCAATAAAAACATACATGTACAGAAAACACAGCAAGCTAACACACACACTCACAGACACAACAACATACAATAATGCCAGGTGTGTTACACCTGGCAACCACCTACAGGACCATCGTCCCAGGACCTGAGAACCCCATTGTCGAACCTGAACCTTCAGTGTCCTTTTCACAGCAGTGCGCTGTCCTTGCGTCTGCATGGACGTATCCATAACGGCTTCCGGTTTTTCCACCTCCCGAGAACAACAGATTGGCTCCAACTGAGTCCGAACCTTTTAAAGTGCATCAAAACTGCAGTATATTCCTTCGAGACACCTAGTACCTAGTATCAAAACAACTTCAGAAAGCAAGAAAAGTAAATTAAAAAAGTTTTAACAACTCAAATGGCATGTAGTCGGATAAAGTATAAGTAAGTGGTGTCACATATGTATATACATATAAATATATACATACATACACATAAACAATGTATACGCCTATGGATGTATGGATATGGAATGATAGTAACCAGTTAAGAAATAGGTATATCAGCAGTTAGGTCAAATAATAATAGTAATAATAGAAAAGATAAACCACTGTGTAATATATATCTATTAGAACATGATAAATAAATGTAATGGGAAGACAAAAGAATTCGAACGTCGATGTACCAAAATAGAATAAACAATATTGATGGTTGTTTAAACCCTAATGACGGTATTTGTATATTTAACAGGTTAGCTCTGGAATGTCAGCATAATTAATATATTAGCTAAATGGTTAAACAAAAAGTGAATGACAAAAAGTGAATGAGAGTGGATTCAATGAGTGACCACACAGATCTAATGTTCAAAGTCAGGCCTAGAGTTGGCGTTACGTTGGCATAGTTAAATGTGATAGAACAGGCCCGGCACGTGTTTTAAGGTTGGTGCCGGCAGTGTAGCCTCCAGACATGGCTGTAGTTAGCCAAGCTAGCGCCGTCCCGCCATGCATTGTGAGGTAGTCACATCATATCAAACAAAGTTTCATTAAAGTCATACCAACTAATGTTAGTCGTTCGCCTGCTCTTGGTTGCGTTGATTATGGGACTTGACGAGGTCTTGGGCGTCTTTCACAGATGCGAGTCGTCATCTCTTTCCATCCTTGGTTGAAACCATTAGCTTAGCCGGGTAGTGGAGGGCTGGTTTGAGGCCTAGGTTGTAGAGGTCTTTCATGACGTCCTGGTACACGGCCCGCTGTTCCAGTATTTCAGGGCAGTAGTCTTCGAAGATGTGTATCGGTGAGTCCTTAGACATTAATTTGCCTCTGCGTTTCCGAGCTTCCCGCACCACCAGTTCCCTCGTTTGGAATCGGTGGAAGCATATCACGACTGGTCTCGGCTTCTCACCGGGGCCTGGCTTCGCTGTTAGCGAGCGGTGGGCACGGTCCAGCTCCGGGGTCGACAACAACGTATGTTCACCCAAGACCTCGACCAGCAATTGAGAGAAGAACGTTGTTGGGTTTGTACCTTCAATGCTTTCGGGTACGCCGACAATTCTAATGTTGTTCCGACGGCTTCTACTCTCCAAGTCTATTAGCTTAGCTTTTAGCCTCGCGTTCTCCTCAGTTACAAATGTTAGCTTGGTGTCCATAGCCAGCATATCCTGGCTGGTCGTGTCGGCAAACAGTTCTAGTGAGGAGAGGCGCTTCTGGTGTTCCAGAAGTGTGGACTGAATACAATCTAGCGTGGTGTTGAGTTTGGAAAAGGCGGAGTTAAACTCCGACGAGAGAGAAGTCTTGTGGTCCGTTAGCATTGTAGTTAGCGTAGCCATTATGGTGCTTGCCGCCAAGTCTTCCTTCTTTTGCTCCTCCTTTTTGGCTCTATTAGACATTTTCTCGTTCAGCGCGGTAAGGTATTAGTACTATAATAACGTTGATAGCAGTTACTGCAATCAGTCGAGCTATACTGAATAGTAGGAGTTAAATATGCGGGAGCGTGAAAAAGTGCGACTACTCCATCTTGTCGCCAACCGGAAGTCTATATCTCGATATTTTTTACCTAAAGTAAAAAAATAAAACACAAAACAGTCCTAGTTACCCGAGATACTAATTATGTCATTATTTGGACTTAGATAATATTGACTTACTAAGACAAAATAATGACTAGGTCAAATTAATGATTTACTATAAATAAGTGTTTGCAATAAGCGTTTGAAAAAAGAGTTAAAAGTGGTATACATTTGCTCAACTCATCATGCTTAATTTATTACAGCATTTGGGAACCCTGGAGTTGATTTTTATTATGTAAATGTTATATTTTTATCAACATGTGATAGCAGGGAGCCTGCCATTCAAAACTAAGCTGCTACATTACTAATGATTAATGTAACTATAGCTGAAAAAAATTGTAAAATAGAAATAGGAGAGACTATTCATCCCTGAACACCATGGAGTTTGGCTTTATGATGCAGTTACATTATTATATCAACTGTCAGAGACAGAAACTCTTCATTTAACATAATGTCAACGGGCTCATAGTGATGTTACTAGTAGTTGACTGGGAGGTGTTTATTATAATTTGGGGAGAGTCCGGTGCATTATGCTCACCTGCTAAACACCCGCACCGTCTCTCCTTTCTGCCTGCCTCTGCCATGAGCACTTACTCCATGCGCTCTGAATACGCACTGCTGATTGGCTGTTACCACTCTGCGTGTAACCAATCAGATGATTGTGTGGGTGGGACAATGCTGGGTACTGCAGAGAAGCACTGACAGAGGCAGTATCAAGCGTAGTAGCTTGTTAAGACTTTAGTTTAGCACCAAATGATAATATAAATACATCTAATTTAGTCAAATACAAATAAGGCAACAAGAGAAATATCCTACACTTCTCTTTTGTAAAGTAAATCTGAACAGCCGATATGGGCATCTATATGATTTGCCTGAGAAGCTCGACAGCACCAAAAAAAAAAAATATATATATATATATATATTTTTAAGACTTTAGTTCAGAATGTGAAAAAAAATCCAGGAATTCACATTGTAGGAATTTCAAAGATTTTATTTGTAAATAATGGTGGAAAATAAGTATTTGGTCAACTATTCAAAGCTCTCACTGCTGGAAGGATGTTTTGGCTCAAAATCTCACAATACATGGCCTCATTCATTCTTTCCTTAACACGGATCAATCGTCCTGTCCCCTTAGCAGAAAAACAGCCCTAAAGCATGATGTTTCCACCCCTATGCTTCACAGTAGGTATGGTGTTCTTGGGATGCAACTCAGTATTCTTCTTCCTCCAAACACGATGAGTTGAGTTTATACCAAAAAGTTCTATTTTGGTTTCATCTGACCACATGACATTCTTCCAATCCTCTGATGTATCATCCTTGTATCCATTTTGGTATAAACTCAACTTGTCGTGTTTGAAGGAAGAAGAATACTGAGTTGCATCCCAAGAACACCATACCTACTGTGAAGCATAGGGGTGGAAACATCATGCTTTGGGGCTGTTTTTCTACTAAGGGGACAGGACGATTGATCCGTGTTAAGGAAAGAATGAATGGGGCCATGTATCGTGAGATTCTGAGCCAAAACCTCCTTCCAGCAGTGAGAGCTTTAAATGGTTGACCCAATACTTATTTTCCACCATAATTTACAAATAAAATCTTTAAAATTCCTACGATGTGAATTCCTTGATATTTTTCACATTCTGTCTCTCACAGTTGAAGTGTACCTATGATGAAAATGACAGACCTCTGTCATCATTTTAAGTGGGAGAACTTGCACAATCGGTGGCTGACAAAATACTTTTTTGCCCCACTGTATATATATATATATATATATATATATATATATATATATATATATAATCGCATTTTGTTCATAGTTAACTTAAAACAGTGCATTCTCCTTCGCTATAATTCGCAGAATTAAAGACTTGATCAAAGCCCCTTTCACTGATAATATCCTCAAACTAAAGGTGCCACGAGCCGTAGGCTAATTGGCTAAAACGCTTGTTCAAACCGATTGTCTAGCAACACGAAGCTATACAAGAGTTTAGACACATTTAGAGTGTTTATGGGGTACTCCGGCTTCCTCCCAACCCCAAAGACATGCACCTGGGGATAGGTTGATTGGCAACACTAAATTGGCCCTAGTGTGTGAATGTGAGTGTGAATGTTGTTTGTCTATCTGTGTTGGCCCTGTGATGAGGTGGCGACTTGTCCAGGGTGTATCCCGCTTTCCGCCCAAATGCAGCTGAGATAGGCTCCAGCACCCCTGCTGCCCCGAACGGGACAAGCGGTAGAAAATGGATGGATGGATGGATGATCATACAAAGTAATCTCTCAGACAGGCTGACACAGCTATGACTGTCGTTAGGTAGGACAATTATTGAAATAAATACGTCAGTGCCTTTTTCCGCGGAAGCTTTTTGAAATTGCCTCTCCTGTGTGTATAGGATGTAAATGAGACATAGAGGGGCCCCACCTCTTCCAAATGGCCATGCACTTGTGTACAAGAAGTGATGTCTTTAAAATGGCAGTCCCCGATGGCTTCAAGCTGCATGCAAAATAAATGAATGAATGAAGTGTTCGTACAGAGGCATATTTGGCGCAAAGTAAAGGTTACATGTTAAAATTGTGCTGTTTTGAAGGGAAGCACCAATTAAATTGGTGTCAGTTCATTTCAGTGGGAGACATCGATTTATGATGTAAGGGTTTTGAGTCAAGAGCTCTGTCACGGAGCCACTTAAGCTTGTAAGTTGTGGCACTACTCTTATCTTGTTTGTGGACAAAATGCAGAATTGGGCCTCTTTCTATGTCTATTGCGAGGTTGCCACAGGAAAAAAAAAACTATTTCAATTCTGATATTGCGTAAATGACAAAAATGTGCATTATCAGCGTGAAAACATATCTACTTCTCCTGTGTGCAGGTTCCAGGCAGCAAGATGGACCTGAATGTTTTGACCGCATGTCAGCTGTTACTTGAACAGGTTTTCAATGAGGGAAACAGCCCACTTCTGCAGCAGCTCTACCAGCACCTGCTCTTTGATTTCCGCATCTGGACCAAAAGCCATTTTACGGTTTGTCAGGGTGAGACATAATCAGCCTTTTTGTTGTTAATCAGTGCACCCAGGCCCGACCCTTTCATTTCCAATGAAAAGTCTTGTACGCTGCTTTCAAATGGAAATGCAAACAGCGGCAAGACCTGTCATCAAAATATACAAAGGATATGTTTTGTAAATGGATGCATTTCTTTGGTGTTGTCATACTAAAAGGATGTTACTTTCTTTCCTAAAGCTCATGTCCGGTACATTTCCACTGTTATACACAAAGGAAAGCAGCGCTTGAAGAGGAAGTACGGAGTCCAGTACATTCTTGACACCATTCGCACGTACTACAGGTGAGCTTGGAGATGCTTCCTCTGGACAGAGGGGAGAATACCAAGAATACCATTTCATGCAGTTCCATGGTGTGTCATTTGCAGTGTGGAAAAAGATGGCAGCTCTCTCTCAGATGAAAAGCAGAACATTCAGACATTGTTGTTTGAGCTGCTCAAAGACTTACTCAAGTCTCCGACACCAGAGGAGCTTCACAGTGTCCTCGCTTACGTGCTGAGTGCAGGAGAGGAGCGGCAGGTACGACTCATTTTCTTTTTTCTTTCTTGTTTGCTTTTGGTCGAATTTTTAGGCAACTTTACCAAATTGATGTTATATGCATAATACATCCATCCATCCATTTCCTACCGCTTATTCCCTTTGTGGTCACGGGGGGCGCTGGTGCCTATCTCAGCTACAATCGGGCGGAAGGCGGCGTACACCCTGGACAAGTCACCATTTCATCGCAAAGCAAACACAGATAGACAGACAACATTCACACTCTAGGGACCATTTTTAGTGTTGCCAATCAACCTATCCCCAGGTGCATGTCTTTGGAGGTGGTAGGAAGCCGGAGTACCCGGAGGGAACCCACGCAGTCATGGCGAGAACATGCAAACACCACACAGAAAGATCCCGAGCCCGGGATTGAACCCAGGACTACTCAGGACCTTCGTATTGTGAGGCAGACGCACTAACCCCCCTATCACCGTGCTGCCCATGCATAATACAGTATAACCTAAATTAACGAACTATGTTCGTTAACACAGTTTGTAAATCAGAAAGTTTGTATAATGAAGCAAATGAATGTATAAGAAACAATGTAAATATGAATTATGGGTTCCGGCCTTGTCAAACGCTCTATAGCCCGCAGACTTTTTTTGGGCTCTGGGAATCACTAGTAAGCCGGAGTCCTTTAAATGCAGATTTCTTGCCGGGACATATGGTACAATACAATCGGCAAGATAGGCTGGAGCTAGACCGTGTAGTATTTTATACGTAAGTAGTAAAACCTTAAAGTCACATCTTAAGTGCACAGGAAGCCAGTGCAGGTGAGCCAGTCTAGGCGTAATATGATCAAACTTTCTTGTTCTTGTCAAAAGTCTAGCATACGCATTTTGTACCAACTGTAATCTTTTAATGCTAGACATTAAAAGAGAATGATACGTTACAGTAATTGAGACGAGACGTAACAAACGCATGGATAATGATCTTAGCACCGCTAGTGGACAAAATGGAGCGAATTTTAGCGATATTACAGAGATGAAAGAAGGCCGTTTTAGTAACACTCTTAATGTGTGACTCAAACGAGAGAGTTGGGTTGAAGATAATACCCAGATTCTTTACAGAGTCGCCTTGTTTAATTGTTTGGTTGTCAAATGTTAAAGTTGTATTATTAAATAGAGGTTCGTGTCTAGCAGGACCGATAATCAGCATTTCTGTTTTTTTGGCGTTGAGTTGCAAAAAGTTAGCGGACATCCATTGATTAATTTCATTTCATTCTCCAGGTGGTGAAGGCCCTGGACGTGCTGTACGAGCTCTTGCGGAGCAGCCCTCCTCGTGAGCAGGTGCAGGCTGTCTTGGTGGACTGGGGAGTGGAGCAGCTTTACAGCCTTCTGCTCAACACCACCTTCCAAGACCAAGCCAGAGAGAGTGTGTTTAGGGTGAGAGTGTTTATTGAACGTGTTCTCCCCGTCACAATTATAAGCCATCATGATAATTTTACGGTGTGTCAGCAGGTTTTATATAAAATCCTCAAGAGCGAGCGTGTGTCCGAGCGCAACAAGCAGCGCATCAAACTAAAGGACTTTGGATATCTTGGCCTAGTGTTTTTCCTGGAAGACATTCCTGTAACCATGACGACTGTGCGATGTCTGTACGAGCAAGTCCTTGCCACAGGTAATTGAAAAAAGCACGGCGTGTACAAAGGCTAAAGCTTTTAGAGACAATGGGTTGGAAACACTTATAAGTTTGCATATTCCCTCTGCCTTACGTGTGTGCGGGGTTTTTCTGGGTACTTCAGCTTCCTCCCACATTACAAAGACATGCACATTAGGTTAATTATTAGTGCCCATAGATGCGGAAGAGAGAGTGAATGGTTGTTTGTCTATTTGTATCTCGTGATTGACTGGTGACCAGTCCAGGTTTTCTGGGAGGATGTAAAAAAATACATCATTCACTTGTATGATCAATGAGTAAATTTCCCTGTCTGTCCCTATATTGAAATGCCTGTTAAACATCCTTGATGTTAAAAAAAACATTTTTGTGTAGTAGAAACAGGCCTGGTACTAACTACAAGTACTACAAGTTGTCTAAAAAAGTGCCAGCTTAAAGCTGCTGTATGTCACATGCTTTAAAATAAAATTTTTTTAAAACCAACAGCTTCTGTCGATGTGAGTCAGCCAATATGAGGCTGACTCATAAAATGAAAGCTTTCTAGCCACAGAAAAATAAACCTTTATTTGATGCCTCCTTACAGATGCAAGCCCTAACTTCAAAGACCTCCTAGCTGTGGTGTGTCTGTCCCACCGCGCTGATCTCACTGTCCGCTTGGATGTCTGTCGCAAGGTCAGTCTTCTCTAACCAAAGACTTCCCTTCCATCGAACCTTCCTTTGAAAAAAAATATGAGTTATTATCCAAAAAATTAATCTGTACTTTGGATGTGCAGATCTGTCCGCCACTGCCGATTCATGTCTTTCAACACCAATCACCTCTAACTGATACACTATCACTCGACTGACATGCGGCTGTCAGCTAACTGTGTCCGTCCATACTCAGTGTGGCAGTGCTAATAATAATCACAGACATTGCTGGAAATAGACTGTATTTCTTAGTGCCTTCAATATCAATATCAAATAGTATTATCACTGGATGACAAAGCCAAACCTTTTTCACACAGAGTAAGAGCAAGGTAGTAGCAGGCATGTAAATCGCTAAGCTAGCTTGAAACAACACCATAAATAAGTGGTTTAGGAAGTCTTGATTTTTATTTTCACAAACTCGTTTACAAGCTCAGGGAATAATTGTTGTTCCTTCCTTGAGAGTACAAAAAACAAAAAATTTAAATGAGCAGTAAAGGGTAGTTTTTGCTTTTGCTTAGTTAATGTGTAGCATTGAGTTTGTTTTGCTCAAAAAACTACTGTATTTTTCGGACTATAAGTCGCAGTTTTTTTCATAGTTTATCTGGGGGTGCGACTTATACTCAGGAGCAACTTATTTGTGAAATTATTAACACATTACCGTAAAATATCAAATAATATTATTTAGCTCATTCACGTAAAATGAATAGACATATAAAATTTCATCGGATTTAGCAATTAGGAGTGACAGATTGTTTGGTAAACGTATAGCATGTTCAATAAGTTATAGTTATTTGAATGACTCTTACCATAATATGTTATGTTAACATACCAGTCATATAATGTACACTTATTCAGTCCGTTGTTCACTAGTCTTTATTTATTTTAATTTGCCTTTCAAATGTCTATTCTTGGTGTTGGGTTTTATCAAATAAATTTCCCCAAAAAATGCGACTTATACTCCAATGCGACTTATATATGTTTTTTTCCTTCTTTATTATGCATTTTTGGCGGGGGCGGCTTATACTCCGGAGCGACTTATACTCCGAAAAATACGGTATATGGATGTAATAAAAAAGCATAAAGAACTAGTTTAAATATTTTGTTGATATTGTTTCCTTGTCAATGTCACTTATCATAATTAAAGTAAAACATTGGACCCAATCTACTAAAGGTTTGCATATATTAAACTTGTTAGCACACGCAAAGCTGATCTACTAAACTTGAGCACAGAGGATGGCGCCTCTTAAATGAGCAAAATAAGGAGCGCAATCCATTTAGCGTGTCTGTCTTCATTAACATGCAGAATATATGCTGGTTATCAGGATGCCCACTGGGAGGAGAACATTAAAATAGAATTACTAAGCACACATGGTGATATTTATCAAGACTGAAATTGTTCGGTGACCGCTTTTCACATATTTTTTAGCCCGTCTGAAATGTCCACGCAAACTGGCATGCAGAAATATTACTTGAGAAAGTAGGCAATTTGAACATTTATATGCTGTCAAATATTAAAATACTAAACGTGTTGAATGTTCAGCAACATCATTTTATAATTTAATAGGGGCTGTTATTTTTTTGGGATTAAGTAATATATATATATATATACATATATATATATATATATATATATATATGAATTATTGTGTCTAAAACATTCCAGCGCACACTCACAGTTGGTGCCAGTGTCTCCCAGAACACACCTATATGCGCTTAAAAAGTTGGTTTTGTTGTAGATAGCGTTATAGGACTACTTCTAAAATGCCCAGAAAAAGTGGTACGTTTTTGTCTGCTGCATAGCAAAACAGCAAAGGTAGACGCATGCAAACATTAATATTCAGTAAATAGCTCTATATCCATGATGAAAACTGCATAGAAATTGCAAAAAAATCATTTAAATAAGGTAGTCAATCACCAGTTATCAATAGCACATGCTGTCTTAGTAGATCACACACAGCACACCCACTAATAGTAAACACAATTTTATAGTTTGCAAACGCTGTTTAGCGTGTGGTATTCGGATCTCAGTATATCAGGCTCTAAAAGTAAATACATGTGATTGTTAGTGGGCGATCTCACTCATGGAAGACTACAAATCTGTAACATAACACCCTGTTCAGAACATCCCTAAACTTTACTATTCCCGTAGGGTTAGTAAACCAACAAAGTAGCAGGCCATTGACTGTTCAAAGAACACAAGAATAATAAGAAAAAAATTGTTATACCCCCATTCAAATTTTTTTATTTTGTTTTAAAATGCGCCATGTTTGAACATTTTTCAGGGGTGGTAAGAACAGCTATAAAAACAAAGTTTTTTTATATTTGCTGTACTTCTACCGCAGCTCTTCCATCTCATCTACCTCAGCGAGGACTACGTGAAGCAGCTCGCCAAGCAGCCTGGATGGCAGGACGTCCTCACGAAGCTTTATGTCAAAGAGTCTTTTGCTGCCAACATTGCAGGCTCTATGTCCACGGAGCAGAAATTCCGGCCCCCATTGCGTAGAGAGCAGAATCTGATCATCGAGGACGCCCAAGCGGACATTTTCCTAGGCTACAGCATCTCGCAGGAGGAAGATGATTATGAGGAGGCGGAGGACTGCGGCCAACGGGACATCAATGAAGAATTCTCAGGTTTATCCCAGTCGCTGCCTTATGGAGTCGAAGGCCAGCTGAAGAACTTCTCTGGTTCCCTGCAGTTTACGTCGTTGGATTCTGCGGACCAGGAAAGTAACTCGTCCTCCCTCTTCCATGCCAATGCGATCGATATAGCCTCGTCCCGCCCCGATGAGGAAGGGCGCGATTACCATCCCCTCTCCCCGTTTGGAATGTCACCTTTTGACTTGGAGCTGGGCAGCAGTAGTGAGACAGGCACCCCAGCAGGGAGCCTCACTGACACGCCGTCACCACTGGAGCTCAGTAAACCCTTTCCAGCACAGAGACCGAGGAAGAGCTCCAGTCTGTCCAATGTTCTGGACCACACCAGTTACGGAACTGACCCTCCGACGGCGGACACCATCTCCAACACGTCCAACCCACAGGTTTTTACCGCCTCATATCTTGACATTTGTGGTGTTTCTTCTTCAAGTTTGAGCGTTGTTTGCATTACAGCAGACGCCAGAAGAGGAGCTGTGCAACCTGCTCACCAACATCATCTTCTCTGTGCTTTGGAACGGCAGCAAGGCGGACATGTCCGAGGATGTAGTCTGGAGAGAGAGAGGACAGGTCTTTTCTGTTCTCACTAAACTGGGTTCTTCCTGCCAGTTGGTTCGTCCGCCTGATGACATCAAACGCAGGTCAGCCTCCCTCACAGTACATTTACTTGGTAACTCAGGTGAACCATTGGGCACCTAATGATTTGATTTGATTCTGATTCCTGGGTAAAAGATTCAATTCAGAATCAATTCCTGATTAAGCACGATTTTTTATTTGAACAGATTCTTACAATATATTATTTGTTATAATAGTTATAATGAAGCTTTTTTTAGGGCTTCACGGTGGTAGAGGGGTTAGTGCGTCTGCCTCACAATACGAAGGTCCTGCAGTCCTGGGTTCAAATCCAGGCTCGGGATCTTTCTGTGTGGAGTTTGCATGTTCTCCCCGTGAATGCGTGGGTTCCCTCCGGGTACTCCGGCTTCCTCCCACTTCCAAAGACATGCACCTGGGGATAGGTTGATTGGCAACACTAAATTGGCCCTAGTGTGTGAATGTGAGTGTAAATGTTGTCTGTCTATCTGTGTTGGCCCTGCGATGAGGTGGCGACTTTTCCAGGGTGTACCCCGCCTTCCGCCCGATTGTAGCTGAGATAAGCGCCAGCGCCCCCCGCGACTCCGAAAGGGAATAAGCGGTAGAAAATGGATGGAAAAATGGATAATGAAGCTTTTTTAAAACAGGTTACAGGTTAGAAAATCTCCCTCTGTTTGCATGGAGATGGTCTAAAAACATAATTTAAAAAATGTATTCTTATAAAAAGAATTAATAAATACTAAGGTTTTTAAATATTTTTTTCTTCTGTTTCTTTTCCTTTAAATAAATGATAAATGGGTTGTACTTATATAGCGCTTTTCTACCTTCAAGGTACTCAAAGCGCTTTGACACTACTTCCACATTCATCCATTCACACACACATTCACACACTGATGGGGGAGCTGCCATGCAAGGCGCTATCCAGCACCCATCAGGAGCAAGGGTGAAGTGTCTTGCTCAGGACACAACGGACGTGACGAGGTTGGTACTAGGTGGGATTTGAACCATGGACCCTCGGGTTGCGCACGGCCACTCTACCACTGCGCCACGCCGTCCCTATAAATGCATTTTTGAAAAATAATAAATCAATGTATAATTGGAATGAATAAGAATCGCGATTTGGGAATAAATCGATTTTTTGTGTGCAGCCCAATAGGAGGTAACAAATGCTACAGTTTAATTGGGATCATGTTGACATTTTATGGACAGTGGAAATCTTTCCTAGGATTGGCTGACCCATATTGACATGAGCTGTGATCGACATAACCATGAATTGATTAACGTGGACCCCGACTCAAACAAGTTGAAAAACTTATTCGGATGTTACCATTTAGTGGTCAATTGTACGGAATATGTACTGTACTGTGCAATCTACTAATAAAACGTCTCAATCAATCAAACCGATTTCAAAACCCAAACTTGCCATTGCGTGGCGTGCATATTTACTTTGGTCAGAGACATAAGGAGAAGAGGTGATAAAGAATTTTTTTGTCCATAACTTTATCTAGATTTTTTTTAAAGGCTGTTAAAAATGAGTTAAGTCATGAGATTGATCACAAAAGAAAATCGCATTAACCCTGTATAATGTACATACACAGATTAATCACGCAATTCATATTGAGCGCACAAGCTCTTAAAGGGGAACTGCACTTTTTTTTTTATTTTGCTTATCATTCGCAATCCTTATGAGAGACAAGAAGACAAAAGGTTGCTTTTTTTGCATTCTAATTTGTAATAATTGGCTCGTTCTAGATGGCCTGCAGTGTAGCTAATGGGGTGAAAACCGTTGTGCCTCTAAATCCCTTTAAAAATGGACCATAAAACCGCCAAGAATAATTAATTTACGTTCTATTACCTGTATAACAACCAAACAGTAGCGACATTGTTATTGTAAGAGAGAACACTGAGGAACTCTGCTTCTAGCGTACTAACAAATTGGCTTGCCTATGCAATAGCCGTAAACTAGCTACGGCAAGAGGTAAGCTAGCTACGGCGTCAACAGCTGAATGGCTTTTGAGTTTGTAATGCACAACACAATGCGATAGTGTGAAGTGAAGTGAATTATATTTATATAGCGCTTTGCTCCAGTCACTCAAAGCGCTTTACATAGTGAACCCCAATATCTAAGTTACATTTAAACCAGTGTGGGTGGCACTGGGAGCAGGTTGGTAAAGTGTCTTGCCCAAGGACACAACGGCAGTGACTAGGATGGCGTAAGCGGGAATCGAACCTGCAACTCTCAAGGTGCTGGCACGGCCACTCTACCAACCGAGCTATACCGCCCCACAATAGTACACCAGTCTATACTGACTGAAAAACATGAACAATCATATTCCAGTATCTGTAAAGTATTAACCCACATTTCATCTTTTGTTCGTACTCAGCTTGTTCAACAGTGTATGTACTGTAGCTGTACTAACAAGCTGCATGTATCATGATCAATATTTTAGTGACCTACTTGATGGACAGCTGTCCGTTTGGTCCAGCTGGCCGAGGGCATTTTTTTGTCCCTGTTGAGTTCGGGTAAACACGCCATTTATGTCGGCATATCTTGGCTCCTAGTTCCACATTCGCAGCGTCTAAAGCACGCCGACCTCACTCTCTCGGCTTCCCTCTGCTCCAAAGTTTCAGCCTCTCTTCACTGACAGCTGTTCTTTTATGTACAGTAAACATTCCCTGTTCAATTCTTAATCAACAGACAACAAATAAGGTTGTGAATCCTCATTTGTCCAAAAATAGTCATCTTTGTTGTCTGTTACAAAGTTTGCCATATTTAAAACACCCTCATGTTTGTTTCCGGAAGTAGGAACACACATTTGTTGCCGGAAGTCGGGAGTACATTGCTATGGAAACAGAAATGACGAAAATACAGTAAATGTTGTACATATTGTGATGAATATGTCTATTACTACACTATATATATACTTGCAGTGTGTGTATAAAACGTTGATGCAGAGTTTTGAAGTTGTTTTAGACGTCTTTGATGCAGCTGATGGTGACTTCAATTAGACGCATCTTGCAAGCGTTTTTATCATCTTTAAAACCCTGAAAAAAAAATAATTTGTGTTCTTGTCTCTCATAATGATTGTGAATGATGATTACCTGAAAAGGTGTGTTGTTTTATGGTCAGTAATAAGGTCAATGCATACGTCAGTGTAAGGATGAGTGAGAAGACTAAGACTGGTGGCAAATTGCACTTCTCGACAGGAGTTTAGATAAAAATATTAACAAGTTTTGATCAAATAATAGATCTACATTCAATTAAAACATTTAAAAAATGTTCCTGTTTGAAGTTTGACAATAAAATTGCACTTGTGTCCGAATTTGGGTCTTTTTTAAGTTTAAATTATGCAAGTGGGTAATAACTTATGATTAATCATGATTTATCTAATTTTAAAAGTGGAATCAATCTGATTTACAAAAATATATATATTTGTTAACACTCTTATCTAATAGAGATACTGTGGTAATTGGGTTGTATTTCCTGACTACAATGACAGTAAAGCTTTCGTATTTGCCGGAATCTTTCTCCCGGTGTCTAACAAACAAAACAAAAACATGACATGGGTGGGTAACACTGCCATGCTTTTATTTTGGCTGCCTACTTTGCACTAAACAGGAAGTCACTGTGTACACGTTCTAATACTGCCCAGCTAGACAGCAGTTATGTTGCTGTTGTTTCACGCTGCTTTGTAATAATGAGGACATTAACAATACTACAAAACATGAACTGACCCATTTTTCTCTCGTTTTATGTCAATAAAAGCGGTCGATCATGCATGTCTATGTCAACGTAATTAATTTTAGTAGTAAAAACACGGCGAACGCCCTCATATTGACTGGTTGTCGACATCAACGAGACTGACTTAAGCATGTTCCACTATAATAGTAACAGTACTTGAGATCTCACCATTCACCAAATAAAGTGCTTTTTTCATCTTCAGTATTTAGTACATTGTAACATCATCAATTAAAAGAAATTCAAAAAAGTTGATCTTATTATTGGAACCTAATTGTTTGTTGAGGAACATTAATGTTCAGTGGTGTCCTTGGTTGTTAGTTGGAGCACTACACTGGTCTGAAGAGGAAGACTTAAACTATTACACACAAGTACAAAGTGCATTATTGGTCTATTACAATGTTTTTACATGATACATTTTTATTACATACAATACATTAAATCTGAACGTGTTTTGCTCATATTGGGACATCATGTGGGGCTGTGTCTGTGTCAGTCTGCTGGAGATGATGCTGGAATCGTCTTTATCTGACCTGAGGGACGCCCAAGGGGTCTTTCTGCCCTTCTGTCCCAGCCTGGTGAGACTCCTCAGGCTCCTGCAGGATTTCCTCTTTGCAGAGGGGACAGACAATAACACGCTTTGGAGTGAAAAGGTAGATTTGTGCAGTGATTTTTTTTGCATCTTCATGCAACCTGTTGTTTTTATGTTAGTACATGTGACATTTAATGCCACCTTTTTAGGGAAATGTGTCATTGCAATCATTTTGCGATGACAAATGTCCGTGATGCGCCTTTTTCTCATGCATGAATGATGACTCAGTGCAGTAGTATATTAGAATTTAGAGCACTTGTCAAATAATTCAGACAGGCGGGTGTGGCTGTAATCAGCCGAGCAACATATCTGCCCAGAGGGTGCCAAGTGCCTGCCTTTCAGTCACATTATTGACATTTTTTAAATGCAAGTAAAGCTCCAGTTGGCGTTTTGAATGGCTCAATGTGAGAAAACAGCTGTACACTCTTAGTATAAGCCGTGTGTAGACTGTCACCGCTGTGCCGCAGATCTTTGAGGGGGTGGTGAACCTGCTGGACAAGTTGCAAGCCTGGCATTCCACCCCTGGCAGCCCCGGCGGAAACGAACTAATGGAAATGGCGCAGATCGGCCTGCGGATCATCACCGGCTACATCCAACAGCAACAGTCACAGGTTTGCCTGTTATACAGTACATTTTTTATTCATAATGTAAAAGGTTCACACAGATGAATCCAGATTACAAATACCAGACCTTGTATGGGTTTCATTTGAAATACACTGGTAAGTGTTTTGTATATGAAAGGGTAGCTCATCTTTGAGTTATGACTACTGCATCGTGGGACCGAGTGAGTGGACATAACTGAACTAACCACAATGTTTCCTATCACATGACTTAGTTGAAACTCATTTGGAAAGTAAAGCAACTCCCACAAAACCAAGCGTCAAAATAAATCAACCTTATTGCGCCGTGACTCAACATCTATGGGCCATTTGGTTTTCATTTGTGTGCCATTGAATTGAAAACAAATACACAGATGTCATTTAATTACTCAGATCATCTTTAAATCTGTTATGTATTTTAACTGACAACTGTTCTTTTGTGTAAAACATTTTCTCTGTAAGAGCATACTTTAAAAAGCTTTTGTAGGTAACCTTTTTCACATCTACATTTGATTCAACTAGTAACTAAAATAAAATGTGAAAAAGTTTAACTTTCTGAGATATTTAACCACTTGTTTTTAATATTAGGTGTACAATTTAAAGGGGTGTAAAAATGCGCTGCAATGCATACTTTAATATTGTGTGTCCACTTTAATAGAATGTAAAACTGCACTACAACACACAATTTTATGGGTGTTTCTAACTTGAGTTTAATTACTTATGTAGCTAGTTGCAATGTGTTGTTAGACTATTTGACACGTTATAGACTGAGATATAATTTTAAAATGCAGGTATACCTAGTGTCTTGGTGTATTCTATTTATCAAACCTTTACTTTTATTTAATTTAATTTAGCATGTGTACCTAATGCTGTAGTCCTTGAATGAATACATTTTATTAATTAAACAATATATTCTATATTTCAAATATTTTAATAATCGTTTTAATTAAAATAGCATTATTATTTATAATTGTATAATATGTTATGATTATAATAATAATAATAATAATCATAGCATAATATAGAATTATTATTAATTTAACGAGAACTAATGTTCCTTACTCAGGTGTGTGAGATGGCCTTTGTGAAGCTGCATAGCCTGCTGCAGACTGTCTTGAGTCTCAGCTGGCAGGAGGTGTGCTTCCTTTTGGGCCGCCTTGGCGTCCCCTTGTGGCCAGATAAGGCTCAGGGGGAGACGGACAGCGACAACAGGGAGCATGCCGAGATGTTCTCCCGGGTGGTCCCGGTTGTGCGCGCCCTCCTGGACCAGCACGCAGACCGCAACACAGTCCAGCAGCTGCTCCCTAACCTACCCACCACCAATGGCAGCACCACCTTTGCCCAGGACCTGAAGGCCTACAGCCACACGTCGGAGTGGCAAGACTTTTACCAGCAGCAGGTATTTAAAATGTCAAAATACATGTTGTTATCATTGCGCTGTGATTGGCACTTGTATTAATAACCAGATATGTTAGCATTGGACCATCGCAATGTTGACCCTGGATTATGAAAACATGTCCAAAAAATGTTAGGACAAGTTTACTAAAGCACATGTTTAATGTTTATATTTGAACAGAAGCAGATACTGTATCTTATAATTGTGTTTACCAAACTCCCCTTTAAAGTCTCTATTAAGCTGTATATGACATAAAACATGCATGCATCTCTACTTTTATGTACACATCCTACAGCAGGGATGTCAAACTCATTTTAGCTCAGGGGCCGCATGGAGGAATATCTGTGGACACGCGGGCCACACGGGCCGGACTAGTGAAATCATGGCATTAAAACAAAAAAATAAATACAACTTTAGATTGTTTTCTTTGTATTACTTTAGCCAAAAAAAACCCCAACACATTCTGAAAATAGTACAATAGAAATATAGAAAAAATATCAGCAGCGGTAAAGTTTGGATCCATGAAGGAAAGAAGTAAGTCATTGAATGTTTATAACTTAAGACATTAACATATGCATATAATTTTTAAATTAATTAAGTATCGTTTATGATAACCTTATTTCCAAAACACAATATAGAATGTGAGATATAACAAAATATCGCATACATTTATCATTTGTTTTCAAAACAGTTACAAAAAAGTGGGACCCCAAAAATGTATTGTGGGACCCCATTATTTTGACTCGATGGGGTCCTTGGGACCCCATTTTGAAAATTCCTAGCGTCAACACTGATGGAGTATTGGTGCGTGCAAAACATGTGCAGGCGGCTGTGGCCTGCGGGCCGTTTCTAATACTAATCAAATATAATCCCAGGGGCCATAGGTACTTAATTTGGCCCGCGGGCCTCGACTTTGACACCCCTGTCCTACAGTAGATTAGTAGAACCAGTATCAGTCATTCCCCTTTTTAAATAAATATGTCTTTTACTAGTTTATGTTGTTTTTTCCACAGTTTGTTTGTTTAAAGATACTAAGTGCTACTCCTACAGTATATACACTGTACACAACATTTAATGTTAATAAGCTTACAATGGTATTCAGAGGTAAAGTTGTAACAATTTTATAGACAAACTATGCTATTTGTAGTCATGGTGGAGCCCAAATCCTCCCAAAAATGGGACCTGAACACCAAAATGGCCGTTGGTTTATTGTACATGTGTATACATTTCTTCCAAAATATGATACATTTTTGTGTATGCAAAAGCCTTCAAATAAGTTTTAGTTGGCAAAACAATAAAATTAGCGATTAAGAAGAAGAAGGGATAGGCTCCAGCACCCCTGCGACTCCGAAAAGGACAAGCGGTAGAAAATGGATGGATAGATGGAAGAAGAAGAAAATACATTTCTCAAGTGGGTTGGATTAGATGTTAGACTAATTTGCTTTGTTATCTAAAACACAAAACTAAAATGTGGTGTTTTGTTCAGATAGTTCATCATGTATCAATTGACCTACATTGTTTTAGTAACTTTAATGTACAAAATATATCAAAGTGGCCCTGCATCTTTCACTTTTTTTTTTTATTTGGCCTTTTTTGTATGCCAGTGCTGTAACAAATCAGACCTTCAAAATAAAAGCACACCATTGAAATAACACACGTGTACCATAGTTGGGTTTTTCCAACATAATTTTCACCTGGTACAATTGTTTGCCAGAATTGTTTTGGTTTTCTCTCACTTTCCATTGATTTCTGTGCTATTTTTCATATTTTCAAATGGATTAGATTAGTTATCATAGATATAGCTTAAAATTCTACCTAAAAATGCATATAGAGGTTATAAAGGTGTTATGTTGGTGACAGTTTGACACTAGAAAGGGTTATTAAGATTATTTCCTATTGGGAAAAAATCTGGTAGTAAATCTGGTGATGATACATTACACTGCAAAGTACAATCACAATAATAAACAATGTAGTTTAATTTATATCTGTCGATCAAAAGTGAGCATTATGTTTGTGAAGACACACCTATTTCTTGTGTCTTGCTTGCATGTGTTGAGTGTGTTGATCGTATTAAGTGTGCATTTGTTGTTCAGTGGTTTTGCTGCATTATTAGATGAAATTGTACCTCTCATATGAACTAAACTTGTGTGTAGGTCCGGCCTACAATGGAGCAGTATGAGTTGGACACTTTTGGCCGCAGCCATGACATCATGTCTAACTTCTGGAACTCCTGCTTCGATGACCTGATGAGTACGGCCTTCAGACGGGACAAAAACAGATCGGACAGCAAAGCAAAGTTCCAGGTGTCCATCACCTGCAGAATTCTTACTATCAACCTGTCGAGCTCTCCACTCACCTGCCTCTGATGGTTATGATCACAGGAAATGATCGTTGACCCCTACCTGAAGCGTGTCCGCAGCGAGAACGGCCGCTACGTCAGCTGGCAGAAGCAGAGCTCCAGCCAGCAGGGGGTGGTGTGGCAGCACTGGAGAGCTCTGCGGAGGCTTTTGACCAGCGAGAGAGCAGCGTGGGCCAAGAAGTAGGCCTTCCTCTTTATGCCAGTGTTATTTTTATTCACTTTATCCAAACATGCTTTACATTCCTTCTGAAAGTGTACTTGGCTACTTTCTCTCTAGAATCTGTTAGTGGCTCAAAGTACTACCCAGCACACTCACTCTGCAGCCTCGTCTGCAACATTACTCATTCATGTCATCACAACTACAACTCTACAATAATTACAATCAGAAATTATGCTTTATTTAGTGTACATCAGGGCTTCACGGTGGAAGAGGGGTTTATGCGTCTGCCTCACAATACGGAGGTCCTGAGTAGTCTTGGGTTCAATCCCGGGCTCGGGATCTTTCTGTGTGGAGTTTGCATGTCCTCCCCGTGACTGCGTGGGTTCCCTCCGGGTACTCCGGCTTCCTCCCACTTCCAAAGACATGCACTTGGGGATAGGTTGATTGGCAACACTAAATTGGCCCTAGTGTGTGAATGTTGTCTGTCTATCTGTGTTGGCCCTGCGATGAGGTTGTGACTTGTCCAGGGTGTACCCTGCCTTCCGCCCGATTGTAGCTGAGATAGGCACCAGCGCCCCCCGTTATCCAAAAGGGAATAAGCGGTAGAAAATGGATGGATGGATAGTGTACATCATCAATAAGTCAATGCTTGGTCAATATCCAGCATCTATTTACTGTATACATTTCTGTCAGATTTTCTACTCTATCATTTTTGTTGTCTGTTATTTTCCTGTTTTTCCCCCATTTGATGAGGTTTTTATTTATGTATTCATATTAATATTTCAACACTTTTCCTTTTTGTCTTACAATCTACACCAGGGGTGTCAAACGTAAGGGTGGCCAGCGAACAAGTTTAATCTGGCCCGTGGGATGAGTTTGTTAAGTATAAAAATTAGCCAGATTTTTTCAATTAAAGGAACCGTTGTTCTAAATGTGTCCACTAGATGTCGCAATAGCAGTTCTTTGTATCTTTGTAGATTATGCTAAATATGTAAAAAAAACACATGATGTTAGTGCACCAGTCAAGGAAAAAGAGCAAACTACATAAATAACATCCTGTAATTTAATTTTGATATTATTATTTTATTTTGATAGATTAAAAATGAACACCAATGAGTTGACTGATGAATATTATCACATAATTTATTCAGAAAATATGAATAACAACAAATAAAGATAGAATACTATTAACCGCAACATGTAAGTGTTAAAAAAACAAAACAACAACATTATGATTTTGTACATTTTCAAAATGTGCTTGTTCTATTTTTAAACAAAGAAAACAATCTGAAGTTGTCTTTATCTATAAGTTATCGCGCCATAATTTTACCAGTTCAGCCCACTTGGGAGTAGATTTTTCTCTGTGTGGCCCTCAATCTAAAATGAGTTCGACACCCCTGATCTACACGCTGTCTATTCTTATTTTTCTCTCCCTATTCGTAAAAAAAACCCTCCTAAACACAAGAAGCATACAAAAGACTTAATTATCATTTTTAGACATGTTTACTTGTGTAAAAGTAAACATAGTGCTGTCAAATGACTATTTTTCAAAAATCCGATTAGTCACACTTTTGAATTTGGATTAATCATTAATAATCGCAGGTTATTACTTGCTTGTATAACTTAAATTACCTTAAAAAAAGATCTCCACATTTGGACACAAATGCAATCGTATTGTTTGAATGTCTTTCAAGAACATTTTTGAAACTGTTTTACCTACAAAATTTGATAACAGTTTAATCTAAATTCTTGTAGGTGTGTATTTTGGAGGGAAATTTGCCTGTTAGCACACCTGTTAGCGCAGTGCTTCTCAATTTTTTTCTGTTGTAAAAAAATAGATCAACTTAAAAAAACCTAGTAATTGTATTAACATTGTTTATTAGTCTATAACAGAAAATATTTGCATCAATTTGCCTGAACTAATACAAAAAATATATTTATTTAAACTATAAACAGTTTTTGACTTCAACCATTTAAGGCTGAAAAAACCCTAAATAAACTCAATCAACACCCCCCCCCAGTGGGACGTCGATGTGAATGACGTCAATCAACACCCCCCCCCCCCCCCCCCCCCCCCCAAACCCTTATTATTGGGTTTGGGGGGGGGGATTGCCCACAAATGCGGTCCTCTCCAAGGTTTCCCATAGTCATTCACATCGACGTCCCACTGGGGTGAGTTTTTCCTTGCCCTTATGTGGGCTCTGTACCGCGGATGTCATTGTGGCTTGTGCAGCCCTTTGAGACACTTGTGATTTAGGGCTATATAAAAAAACATTGTTTGATTGATTGATTGATTAACTCAGGAACACAATATATAAAACACTATAAAACTACAAAACTAATACAAAACAAAAAAGAATAAAACAATTAGTACAGATTTTTTTTCTATTCTTTTTATAAATGAGGATATAGGATATCCGCCTTCCGCCCGATTGTAGCTGCGATAGGCACCAGCGCCCCCCGCCACCCCAAAGGGAATAAGCGTTAGAAAATGGATGGGATGGATGGATATAGAATATCCTCATTTATAAATTGTGGTCATTGTAGCCATATAATGGCAATTTTTGTACTGCTGCACAAGTTTGCATAGCACAGCACTGCGCCCTCACTATTTGAAAAGTACTGACTCATTTTTACACTGACATATGTCCGAGGTTAAAGTACCAGTAGAGTGGAAAAACAAGTTGACTTTATACGCTTAATTGTGTTTTTTTGTATCCATTAAACCCGATCCAATTGTATTTACAATCCGCAAAGAATGTGAAAATACTTTCTAAACAAAAAGCCACAAGTTGAATAGACCATTTTGAATAATCCGCTCTGAATATCTTCTGTAATTTCTGTATATTTTCGTCACTGGAGTAACACTTCTTCACTCTGACCATGTCATTAATCAGTCATACTGGAAAATACGCAAAATTTGGAAAGATATTTGCGGTTAATCATTCACAATTCTTATGTAAAACACGAACACATCAGTTTTGTCTTTTTTATGCATTCAAAATCGTAAATAAATAGCTAACAATTAAATCAACAGATGGAGGGTCCTCTATTGCGGTCATTATATCCTCTAAACACATCCGGAAACCGCCAACAATACTCCATTTGCATCTCGTCACTTGAAAATTAACCAATATAAGTGATTTTGTTATTATAAGCGCCAACGCAGACGGCCTATTTTAGTGGCGCATTGATAGCAGTGAGCTAATGCTAGCTTACGCTGCTATTGTTTGATTGATTGATTGATTGATTGATTGATACTTTTATTAGTAGATTGCACAGTACAGTACATATTCCGTACAATTGACCACTAAATGGTAACACCCGAATAAGTTTTTCAACTTGTTTAAGTCGGGGTCCACGTTAATCAATTCATGGCACACTGAGCCGGCGTCTGCTTCTGCTTCATCTCAAACTTAAAAGTAAATTCTAGTGTATAATTCGTGCAGCTCTCACCTGGTAGTAGACAAATGTGACCAAGAGCCGAGTGGCTGGTTGACTTCGACATCCCTGAGATGGAAAAAAAGACGTAGTTGCGGTAACTTTTTCTTTAACCCTTTGTGAGGATTGCGGTTAAATCTTCATCTAAACGAGATTATGTGAGCGTCCCGGCAGTTGGCATACTAGCGAGAGTGGAAATTGTACAGAAAGTGTTTATTTTATTATGGTTTATTATGGTTAGTTTGTTTGTTTAGCACCTCGCAATGCTGTTAAGGCCATAGTGTTTCAATAAAGCTGTATCCGTTTAGCACTCAGCTTCTAAAACGTAAATTGCTCATCATCTCTATGTTCAGGCTCCAAAATATAAGGTTCTGCATTATATTTTTCCCACAGTAATCCTTGTTGGCTCTCACAAAGCCTGCTTGATTCCCAAGACAAACTGGTGAGACTCCTGCTCAACCTCCCATACAGGACTAACCTAACTCTGGCCCACTTCCCCAAATTAGGATGGCTTAGAGTTGAGGAAAGAGTACACCAAATTGCAATATGCATGGTATTCAAAATACTCAAAGAAACTGTCCCCAAGTACCAGTCCAACTATTTCACCAGAGTAAGTGATGCCCACAGGTACTACACGAGAGAGAGTTCCTCAGACCTCGTCCCCCCAAATTCAAGACTCTCATGGGAAAAAATGCATTCAACTATTTTGCCACCACACAGTGGAATGCACTACCAACAGACCTTGAAATTCAATCTTCCCTACTAAATTTTAAAACTGCCATAAAATTATGGCTCAGCTCAACCTCTACCTGATCTGAACCAAAAATGATCCCCAGCAACTTTTCAAAGCATCGAACAGGTATATATGTGGTTATTGTCTACATTTTCTCATTCTGTTTTGCACACTCTTAGAGTCAACATGTGCATAGTCATGTACATAGTGTCATGTACATAGTGGCTATACCCCCTGCCCCCCATATACATGTTACATATACACAGGGGCGCCGAAAAGGGGGGGTAAAGGAGATGGATTCTAGGGGCCCATGATAGAGGGGGGCCCAGAGCGGACCCTAATGATGACGAAATTATAATACAGAAAAAATAATGACACTAACTTGAGGGCCCTGTAAAGATTCTTTTCATGGGGCCCAAAATCCCTAGCGGCGCCCATGCATATACATGTTACAGGTTATATATATTTTATATTGAATGCATCAAATGTGATGAATATTTAATGGACCACAATGGAAACAGACCTTTTGGCTTTTGTGCCATCTATTTGCCTTTTTAAAGAATTACATGGATTAAGTTATTTGAGATGTCAATAAACTTCTCAATTAATCAATCAATCAGTTAGCATTGTTGTTGATGGGAAAGGGATCTCTGGTTCGCAACGCTATGTCACAGGATCACGGGACTGGCTTGCTCCATATCATTCAAAATGGCTCGGCAATCTCTGTGAAATTGATACTGTTTTGGTCATATCCATTTATTCGCAAACTTTGGAAGTCTTTTGGTGTAATAAATCAGTGTGATAATAGCTATAAAATAGAGAAAACTTGTTTTTCCACTCTACTGGTACTTTAAGGTCAAAATAAATTGCGTGATTATTCTGTGTATATAGATGAGTACTGCAATATTTGTCTGTGATTAATCACATGAGTTAATCTGTTATTTTTGACAGCCCTGGCAAAAATGTAATCATGTGATGCTGCCTAACATAACCATATCATTAAAATCCCACCGATGCATGAATAATATTGGCTGTTCTGTCTACATGTTATCTAGAATCCAGCCTGAAGCCAAGTGGATTCTGTCCAGCGCAGAGACGTATTCAAAAATGCGTTTCAAGCTTGTCCCCAATCACCACTATGACCCTCACACCGAGGCTAGTGCCCAGAGGGACAACATGGGTGCGTCACTCCGCCACTAGCATACTTCACCTCACTAGTTTTTAAAGTAAAATTGGAAAATATATGTCATTATTTCTCCAGGAGCACACAGTCCGCATGGTACCGAGCTTCTCACTTTGGCTGTCGCAAAAGAAGCTAAAGTGAGCGACATGGAGGACGACCAGTTGGGCGAAGAAGATCTCGTCTTTTTGGACAACAAGTGAGTCACTTCATTCAAAGTTGTTGACAGCAACAACATTAATCTCTCTTAAATGTGCCATTAATACAGTACATTCAGGGCGGAGGCAGAAGATGAGAGCCAGAAGGAGAAGCTGGTTTTGTCCGAAGACTGTGAACTCATCACCATCATTGACGTGGTTCCAGGCCGCCTGGAGGTCACCACACATCACATTTACTTCTACGACGGCAACATCGAGAAAGTGGAAACGGAGGAAGGTGAGGAGTGTAAAGTTAGTGGACACTTTATTAGGTACACCTACCACACAATAGAAAACTACTTGAAAAATACTGTATATGTTCATTATTGTGACGGGTCAAACATACTAAAACATGGACATATCGGATTATGAAACACAAGGAGTTATACTGTGTCCCTCTATGCCTTGATGTGTGTGTCACTCTAAGGAAAAACATGGGACTGATATAACTGCTGTGACTGCGAAGCACGTAACTGTGTTTACCAGGAAGCACTTCTTTAGGCTGTGGCGACTGAAGTCTTCTACTGAAAGAATTCAGAAGACTGGCGTGTCGTGTTTGACATTGGCATTCGTCGCCATCATCCATTTTTAAATGGAATTTATTTAAAAATATTTTTTATCATGTCGCACCAAATAATTATTTTTTGTTTAGTATTTGGCTCATTGATCACAGTTGTACATTTCCTACTCTGTTTTGACTGCCATTCATCTATATATACATATATATATATATATATATATATATATATATATATATATATATATATATTAGGGCTGGGCAACGATTAGACATTTTAATCGAAGTTAATCGCGATTAATCGCAATTAACTGCATTGTATACACAAAGCCCAATAATGAATTCAAAAGTAGTGTGTAGTGCACCTTTATTGGAATATTCTCCCACATGAACAAAAGCGCCAAAACATTTGTTGTGCAAACACAATTTAAATCAGTACTTGTTAAACAGTAGCAGTTAAATAGCATATTTTATGAAAATCAACTCAAAAAATGTAAATACAAACATTTAAGCTTATTGCTACTGCCAGGGTATTTAAGTTATCCTGTTTGTTATGGAAAATAAATATAATCTACATACAAATCTCTGAACGACAATCATAACATCCGAACAGGCAATTTCTGAGGTAACAGCAGAAACATTTTTTTTATCAGGGATCTTATGTTTAAAAAACCTATATTATAGGTAGTGGGCTGTTTTAGGGAATTTTTGATCAAATTATCCGTAGTAGCAATATCAATAATGTTGTGTGTATTATGCGTAGTGCACTTAAAATAACTATGACCATATCTAAGAATTGATATGACGGAATTTTCCGATCGTTTGCTTGGTGCTTTGATAAACTGAACGCATATACATGGTACTATACTGTGATGTTATGAGCCAGGGAAAAAAAGAACTACCCTACCCAGCATGCAACAGGAGTGACGAGCATGCGCGGTAGCCCGGTAAAGGTTGTGTGTCGCTCTGAAAGTAAACGTTAAGAACTCAGCCAACACGCCTCGTCTGCATTATTCATGAATAGACAGACAACACATACTCCGCTGCTTCACATGCCGCTGGATGTAGCCGGCAAAGTATTCCCACTAGCTAGCCGGTCTAGCAAGCACGCGTCATTCAGTCCAAAACGGCCCGATCTGTCCACATCCAGAATTGTCTGGCGGTCGTAAGTGATCCCGGAGTGACCACGCTGTAAGCCAGCCATGAAATTTGCAAAATTGTCCGGTATTTTTGCCAAATGTTCCATCTTTACCAAGAGCCCCTCGACGCCGAAGCCCGTCCGGGCGCCGCCATCTTTATAAGAAAAGGCGTTAACAAAATAAAAGCATGTAAACAACATATGCAAATGTCCGATAAAATAATTCTCGGCGTTAATAGATTGATGAGTTAACTCGTAATTAACGCATTAACTTGCCCACCCCTTATATATATATATATATATATATATATATATATATACATATATTCATATATTTATATGTACAATCAAAATAAATATATAAAGAGGCTGTCAAATTAGATTTTTTTGAATCAGATTAATCACATGTTGGAATTTGGATTAATCGTGATTTATCACAGGTAATTACTTGCTTGCATAATTACATTTTGCTTAAGAAAATACCCCAATATTTGTACACAAATGCAATTTTATTGTCAGGATCTTATCCAGGAACATTTGTAGACATTTTACTTGAATGCATGTCATTTATTGACACAAAACTTGGTAACAGTTTTATTTAAAGTTTTTCTCAGCTGTATTTTTTAAAGTGAAATTTGCCAGCAAGCACACCATTCGGAGCCTTCTCACTCATTTTTGTTCGAATGTGCATGTATGCATTGATCTGATCACTGACCGTACAGCGGTTAAGGTAAAAGAACTTGTACGGTCAGAAAAAATTGCATGATTAATCAAAATGTGTACATGATTAATGCAATAATTTGTTGTGATTAATCACAATAACTTGTTACAGCCCATATGTGTTGTGTATGGGTGTGTTTGTGTGTGTATATGTGTGTGTGTGTGTGTGTGTGGGTGTGTATATATACTGTATGTATGTATATATATATATATATATGTATGTATATGTACATATATATATGTATATATATACATATACATATATATATACAGTATATGTGTGTGTATATATATATATATATATATATATATATATATATATATATATATATATATATATATATATATATATATACAGTATATGTATATATACCGTATTTCCTTGAATTGCCGCCGGGGCGCTACTTAATTTCAATTTCAAACCTCTTCTCACTCCTGCGCTTACCAAAGGCATGCGGTAAATGTAAGAATGCGCTATTTATTTTAAAACCTCTTCTCACTCCAGCACTTACCAAAGGCATGCAGTAAATTTGAGGGTTATGTAAGCTTGGACCTTAAATCCTACTGAATAGCTCTTAATCTTCTTCCCTTTATGCGATTTCAAATTACCGGTATTGAAATCTGCCTCCTCCATTTTGAAAATGATGACAGGAGAAGTGTCACTCGTCACGTCACAAGTTTGACCAGGCGGTAGTACTAAGCATGCGCTAATTATTTTGCGAAGCGAGTTTGACCCGGCAGTAATTCAAGGCAGACGCATACTATATGCCCTGCGGCAATTCAAGGAGATACATATATGGTATCCATATATGTATATATATATATGTATATATATATATATATATATATATATATATATATATATATATATATATATATATATATATATATATATATATATATATGTATATGTATATATATATATATATATATGTATATATATATATATATATATATATATATACACATGTATATTTATGTACATATATGTGTATATATATATATATATATATATATATATATATATATATATAGTATTGACCTTTTTAATCCAGCAGATGACACCATTATGAATCAGTAACACAGTGTCAGTGCAGTGTCGTTACAGCTAGTGAATGTGCCACACACTCAATGAGGCGTCATTTACCCATCACAACTGACAGCCATTTGTTTATTTTATGTAATTGCGTGATAATCACAGTAAATGTTAGAAACACATGCATAAGTAAAATACTCAACAATAACAACAACCACTGTGGTAATCCAAAATGTCAAATATATCCAAATTATGTCATGATTTTAAATGCATATTATTCATTTGGCTTCACGTTGGCAGAGGGGTTTGTGCGTCTGCCTCACAATACGAAGGTCCTGCTGTCCTGGGTTCAATCCCAGGCTCGAGATCTTTCTGTGTGGAGTTTGCATGTTCTCCCCGTGAATGCGTGGGTTCCCTCCGGGTACTCCAGCTTCCTCACACTTCCAAAGACATGCACCTGGGTATAGGTTGATTGGCAACACTAAATTGGCCCTAGTGTGTGAATGTGAGTGTGAATGTTGTCTGTCTATCTGTGTTGGCCCTGCGATGAGGTGGCGACTTGTCCAGGGTGTACCCCGCCTTCTGCCCGATTGTAGCTGAGATAGGCGCCAGCGCCACCCGCGACCCCAAAAGGGAATAAGCGGTAGAAAATAGATGGATGGATAGATTATTCATTTGACCTGATAAGATTATCCAGGTGTTCCTAATGTTGTTATCTTCTATTTTTTCTGAAACAATATTCCCGATCCCTGCAGGAATTGGATTCGACTTCAAGAGACCTCTTTCCCAGCTCAGAGAGGTCCATTTGCGGCGCTACAACCTGCGCCGTTCCGCACTGGAGCTCTTCTTCATCGACCAGGCTCACTACTTCATCAACTTCAAAAAAAAGGTGAGTTCATTCAGTCATTTCAACTTTTGCTTGATAAAAAAACTTCACACCAGATTCTTTACTTTTGCCCTTTTTAGTTACGAAATAAAGTATATTCAAGGATTCTGGGGTTGCGACCTCCCAACCTGTTTTACTTTGGTTCCCGTTCGCCTCAAGAACTCCTAAAGGCTTCGGGACTCACACAGGTGTCATCTCTATTCATCTTATCGGGTTATTACGCGCCACATCGCTCATATGACACTCAACTTGATACTGTTATGTTGCGTAGAAATGGGTCTGCAGGGAAATCTCCAATTTTGAATATTTGATGCAACTCAACACCATCTCTGGACGCACTTACAATGACCTATCGCAATATCCTGTGGTAAGACCACACACACACACCAGACAAAGTAGAAGAGCCCTCCTCTAGAAATCTGATAAGAAATGACGTTAATGTTGTCTTTGGTTTCTCGGCCAGTTTCCCTGGATACTCTGCGACTACACCTCTCCTGTTCTGGACCTTGAGGATCCGGCTGTTTTCCGAGACTTGTCCAAGCCTGTCAGTGTGGTCAACCCTCGCCACGCACAGGCCGTCAAAGAAAAGTATGTTGACCTTGTTGTGTTCAAGCTTTTTCCCACAGTAAAACAACTCCTTCCATAGATCTACTATACCTGTAATATTTGCTTTCAGGTATGAAAGCTTTGAGGATCCGACGGGCACCATCGACAAATTCCACTACGGCACACACTACTCCAACGCAGCAGGAGTCATGCACTACATGATCCGAATGGAGCCCTTTACCACGCTGCACATTCAGCTGCAGAGTGGCAGGTGGGAACGACATTGATAAGTCTTAACAAGTACATTTTCAAGATGGCGCCAGTGTGTCTGGTTCGCCGCTTGCCTCTAAACACTACTGTCTGTTTTGTGGTTATTTTAACGTGTGTTTTGAGGACCATCGACTCACTTCTAGTGTATGAACGACAGGAGTTGTTGAGGATAGGGGAGTCAGTATGGTCATGTGAACTTTACAATGCAAGAGACTTGGATTAATTTTTCCGTGTTAATGCAAACCTACCCGAGTGCTTCCGTCGGGTGAACGCGCCGCTGCCCAGGAAGAGGAAACGCCAGGAGTGCGATCCGGCCGACTGATAAAAGTGAAAGCTTGGTTGGCACATCCTGACGCGGTGAAGATCTCTGCACTTCCCCGGGAGTACAGCGACTGTTTTGGTCGCTATTTGTCGTGGCGGGCGCTTCGACTGGTCGGGTCTTGGTTGGTGCCAATCATCGGACAGTGGGAGGATCCCTGCGCGCTGCGCCCTCTTCGCTCATCTCACCGGGGCTCAGGTGGCGTGTCCCTGGCTAATCTTCCGCCGCTAAGCTGGGCACCGCGCGTGGCTACAACAACTTCTACGAAGTGTGCACTCGTGAATGCGAGATCCGTGATGAACAAGACTTTTGTTCTCCAGGACTTTTTCTCGTCACACTCCTTGGATATACTGTTCTTGACAGAAACCTGGATTGGCACCGGTGAGTCTGCTGCTTTTTCAGAGCTATTGACCCCAGACTGTACTTTCATTAACACGCCGAGAACGAGCGGTCGTGGCGGGGGTTTAGCTATTGTTTTAAAGGAAAGCGTTCATCACATGGTGATCTTGGAGTGCTCTTTTCCCTCCTCTGAACTGAGCTGTTTCATGCTGCGACAGACTGATCCAGTACTTTGTTCTGTAATCTACAGACCACCAATGCACAACAAAGACTTGATCAAGGACTTTTCGGACTTCATTGCTTTTAGTCTGGTGCGCTACGACAAGATTTTAATCATCGGGGATTTTGATATACACATTTGTTGTCCTTCTAAACCCATGGCCGGAGAGTTTTTGGACTTAATTGAAGGTTTTAATTTGGCTCAGCATGTTACTAGCCCAACACATGTACATGGACACACTCTAGACCAGGGGTCTCAAACTCAATTTACCTGGGGGCCAATGGATGCAGAAACTGGATGAGGCTAAGCCTCGAGAAAATATTTCCTAAAAAATCTAACATGCAGTTTTTAATGAATTCATCTTCTGTGAATGGCTTTCCTGCCCTAGCAACATACTTGCCAATCCTCACGATTTTTCCAGGAGACTCCTGGATTTCAGTGTAACCATTCTCCCGAATTTTGCCCAATTTTCACCTGGCCGACATTATTAAGGGCTGCCGTGACTGCACTGCCTTTAACGTCCTCTACAACAGTGGTTCTCAACCTTTTTTCAGTGATGTACCCCCTGTGAACATTTTTTTAATTCAAGTACCCCCTAATCAGAGCAAAGCATTTTTGGTTGGAAAAAAAGAGATGAAGAAGTAAAATACAGCACTATGTCACCAGTTTCTGATTTATTAAATTGTATAACAGTGCAAAGTATTGCCCATTTGTAGTGGTCTTTCTTGAACTATTTGGAAAAAAAGATATAAAAATAACAAAAAAAACTTGTTGAAAAATAAACAAGTGATTCAATTCTAAATAAAGATTTCTACACATAGAAGTTAATCAACTTAAAATGCCCTCTTTGGGGATTGTAATAAAGATCCATCTGGATTCATGAACTTAATTCTAAGCATTTCTTCACAAAAAAATAATATTTTAAACATAAACATTATTTATGGACCATGTCCACAAAAAATCTAGCTGTCAACACTGAATATTGCATTGTTGCATTTCTTTTCACAGTTTATGAACTTACATTTATATTTTGTTGAAGTATTACTCAATAAATAAATTTATAAAGGATTTTTGAATTGTTGCTATTTTTAGAATATTTAAAAAGAAATCTCACGTACCCCTTGGCATAACTTCAAGTACCCCCAGGGGTACGCATACCCCCATTTGAGAACCACTGTGTTAGCGACAACATCAACAGCAGCTTGATTTCTGGCAGTGTGCCCTCTTTTTGTAAAGGAGCTGTTGTTGAGCCTTTGATAAAAAAAAAAAACAGGTCTTGATCCGACAAGTTTGTCAAATTATCGGCCCATTTCTAAATGACCTTTTCTGTCAAAAAATTTGGAGAAATGTGTTTTGGTGCAACTGCAGCCTTTTTAGATGAAAATGCCACTTTAGATCCATTTCAGTCTGGATATAAAGCTTTGCACAGTACTGAATCTGCACTTTTAAAGGTTTTTAATGATTTGCTTTTAATGTCTTTTTCTGGCAACTCTGCTATTTTAGTGCTTTTAGATCTTACAGCTGCCTTTGACACAGTCGACCACACAATTCTTTTAGAGCGTCTGAGAGACTGTGTGGGCATTAGGGGGACTGCGTTAGAGTGGTTCAGATCCTACCTGCCAGAAAGGTCCTTATCTGTCAGGCTGGGGGACGCAACCTCTTCTTCTGCTCCGCTTTACTGTGGTGTCCCCCAGGGATCTATTCTAGGCCCCATCCTGTTCGCTCTTTATCTCCTCCCTCTTGGAGAGATTTTTAGGAGGCATGGAGTGTCTTATCACTTTTATGCGGACGACTGCCAAATTTATATGCCGATTTCAAAAGGCCACGGCCCCTTGACACCCCTTCTCAACTGTCTATGCGACGTCAAGACTTGGTTAGCCCAGAATTTTTAAATAATGAATGAGGGAAAAACTGAAATTATAGTTTTCGGTCCAGCCCTCACTGACTTGGGACCTTTGCAAAATAATGTGCCTCCCAAGGTCACCAGCCTTGGTGTCACTATAGACAGTGATTTTAAACTTGACAAACAAGTCAATGGCGTTTTAAAATCTTGTTTTTATCATCTTCATCTTTTAGCAAAGGTAAAACCGTTTTTATCTTTTAACCTTTTTGAACAAGTTGTGCATGCTTTTATTTGAAGTCGCCTGGACTACTGCAATGCACTTTATGCTGTCAGTAGCCAAAAAGCTCTCTCCGGGTTGCAGTTAGTCCAGAACGCGGCAGCACGAGTTTTAACAAGGGCCAGGAAACGCCAGCATATAACCCCAATCCTTGACAGTTTGCACTGGCTCCCTGTTCATTTTAGAATTGATTTTAAAATCTTGCTCTTTGTTTTTAAAGCTGTACATGGACTGGCACCTCATTATATCTCGGACCTCATCCAAATATACAATCCTGCGCGCGCTCTGAGGTCCGAGAGCCAGCTCCAGCTCGTGGTGCCCAAGACCAGACTTAAAACCAGGGGAGACAGGGCCTTCTCTGTGGTCGGCCCTAAACTCTGGAACACTCTGCCCTTCCGTGTTCAAACTGCTTCCACAGTGGAGTGTTAAGTCTCATCTTAAGACCCATTTTTATTCTCTGGCTTTTAACACTACGTGAGTTGTGTGGTCCTCTGTTGCCCTTTGTGTTTTAAAATTTAGATTTCTATTTACTGTTTTAATTGGTTTCACCCTTAAAATCGTTTTTATTCATATTTATTTTATATTGGTTTTATACGTATGTATTTATTTTTTGTTTTTGTTTTCATTCAGTCATTGGTGGAGCTCAGGATAGTATTTGAATGTTGTTTTTCATATTGTTGTGCAGCACTTTGGAAACATGTTGTTGTTTAAATGTGCTGTATAAATAAAGTGGATTGGATTGGATTGAAGTAACCCACATGTTTTAGCCATGACGCCACATACCTATCGCCTTCCTTTAGGTTCGACTGCGCAGATCGACAGTTCCACTCGGTGGCAGCAGCTTGGCAGGCTCGCATGGAGAGTCCGGCTGATGTCAAAGAGCTCATCCCGGAGTTCTTCTACTTTCCAGAAATCCTGCAAAACATGAATGGTAAGATGCATTTGCACATCATTTATTTCCTCACAGTGGCATTTGTTTACTTAACTGCAGCTTTTTTAGTATAGAAGGTATGAATGCCTTAAGACAGGGGTGTCCAAAATGCTTCCACCAAAGTCCGAATTCTGAAATATAAAGCATGTGAAGGCCATTTTGAGAACTTTTTTGTTCACCCATCCATCCATTTTTCTACCGCTTGTTTCTTTCGGGGTTGTGGGGGGTGCTGGAGCCTATCTCAGCTTTCTTCTATAAAAAAATTGCTGAAAGCAGAATTTTAACATTTTGTCAGCTTTGTGTTATGAGTGACATTATTAGATAAATACAATACCTTATTAAAGCCCTGAGTATTGTCCGAAACCGATATCAATTTGGTATGATATCAGCACCAATTATACATATTTTTATTATTTGGTAGTGTTAAATGTTAGAAAAGGTTTGATCAGGTGAAATTACTCAAATATTAAACAATGATAGGTTAAAAAAAAACACTAACCTATTTATTATTAGCTGCCTGGAATGACTTATGATGTCTTTAATTTGAAATGAAGTGGTAATAATTATTGCCTCCACTTAGTGGTCACAATATTTATTAAGCTCATAATGCAGTAAGTTTAGTGATGCAGACACGTTTGTTACTTGATATTATCTAACACGCCTCTCTGCCTTTGTATCTGTATTTGTGATATCAGATATAAAAGTCAGATTGAGAAACCTCTAGTTATTAGTATCAAAATGTCAGATTTTTCTCAATACATTATGGGCCTGATTTACTGGGATCCAAATACCAGGTGCTAAATTGCATGTGCAAACTATAACTGTGTGTGTATTAGTAGTAGGCGTGTTGGGCATGACTATATGCACAATTGATAACAAAGTGCAAAAGTGGCTTAAACCACCCTACTTTGATTATGTTTTTGCTTGTACTGTGGGCATTACGTGCCCATGGAAATGCTCCTTTATCTCATTTATTAGAGGTTTTTTCAATGGCACAGTTCAAGTTCACAACAATGTAAAAATATTAGTGCTGTTAACTCACGTGATTTATCACCAAAAGATGATTGGATTTGTCCTGTATAAATACATACATATTAATTGAGCTTTTTTTTTTGAAAGCTCATTTACTTTATCGGAAACACTACGCAGATCAAAGGATACAAAAATGCAAAGACGACGTGAATTCAAGTAAAATATAAAGCAAATGTTCCTGTATGATTTTCTGACAATACAATTGCATGTGTGGCCAAATATTGGGCTCTTTTGTTAGGTTAATTTAATGCAATAACCTGTCATTAATCAGGATTAATCCAAATTTTAAAAAAAGTTTATCTTATATTTGAGTAATTTGACAGCACTAACATTTTTTTTTTAAATACAAAAAATATTTATAAAATATCAAAATGTTGCTTTCAATCATGTATTAAGTATTTTTAGTTACAATTGACTGTATATTTATTGTTGTATTGTATGTATTAATTATTTCCATTGTCCAGGGTGTACTCCGCCTTCCGCCCGATTGTAGCTGAGATAGGCGCCAGCGCCCCCCGCTACCCCAAAAAGGGAATAAGCGGTAGAAAATGGATGGATGGATGGCATTGTATTGTTTATTGTCTTATGTGGATTTTGCAGCACTTTGGTCAAAGTAGATCATTTAAAAGTGCTATAGAAATAAATCTTGACCTGACTATTTACAACTATGATCATTTATATTACAATTTCATATGTGTTATTATATACCATTATTCCAGGTATGTTACGCTAAATTACTGCTATAATATTTTTTTTTGTACAAATAGCCCTCAAATGATCACATGGACTCATTCTGAACTAAGGTTGGTGTTCATTTGAGATTAAACGTTTCTAGAGGCCACTATAAAACTGACTTGGCACAACTTTAGCACTGACCAAGAAGGAACAGACACCAGCTGGGCAGAAAGAGAGCATATTTGGAAAAAATAGAATAGTTGTCTCACTAAAGACCCTCCTTACCATTTGCATGTTTCTGTAGGCTTCGACCTGGGATGCTTGCAGATATCTCAGGAGTCGGTTGAGGACGTTCTGCTGCCTCGCTGGGCCTCATCAAGGGAAGACTTCATCAGAAAGCACAGGAAAGCTTTGGTGAGAGGCGCTTGTAAACGCCGTAGTCTACTCAAAGAAGCTCTATCCTACATTTGCAACTTTTCAGATGTATGTAAGTGTTTTAAATGCTGTACTAAGTGATGTGGAATTGCCATATCAGTAACTTGCTGTGTTGTTGCTTTTTTATGACACTCCTAGATCCCATAACCTCCCAGGTAGGAATACAGTATGTCACGAGATTTTCACAAGAATTTCTCACCTCACAACTTTAGGAAGGCCATGTATGACAAATTGCCTATTGTGACCGCTGCTTAGTACCTTGTTTTGCTTTTTGGCAGCCAGTTAGTGTTTTTGTAAAAATTGTGTTTGTAAACCAGAACAAGGCAGCCATGGGAAGATTGTTTAGTTTTCTGGAAAGCTCACAGTCATTTCACATACAGCTGTTTTGGGAACAAAGCACACTTCGAAGCCAGATTTTCCACTTATCATCCAGTTTTACCTAATATCCAAATGGTCTTAGTGTTAGCTGATAACCATTAACATGTAACCGTTTAAGGAGATATGTCTATGCAGTTCTGAGCGGTAACAGGAAGTGTGAGAATGCCAGCTGACTCTAGGTCCCTGACCAATCGCATCAAAGTAGGCGTGGTAGAGAAGGAAATTGAGCGTGACGGCCAAGAGGAGAAGAATACAGATTCACACTGGAGACAACCTGAGATTTATCACTTGAATGAATGAATGAATGAATGGTTTATTTTGAGCCATGCAAACAAAACAAAAGAATGACATAAAATACAAAATAAATATATATATACATTATTTTTACACCTACATTGAAAACATTACATGTGACTAGTCTTTTGTAGATGTCAAGATTGGCTCAAAAGGGAGTGGGAAAAATTAAACTTATTAGTTCCCACCCCTATACATATACAATATATATACATACACAATATATAATACAATAATACGTATAATATAATTCAATTCAGTGGTTGCTGCATAGATGCTATATATTGTCTAGTGATCCAATATCATATTTGTAAGATGTCAAAGTTCCTGAAATGTGCAGGGTTACGTTCTCTGGTTTGTACCCCAGGATGCAGAGCAAGGATGGCCATGCGCAGACAATAAATCATTCTAAATAGAAAAAACACAGAGTGCAAAACAAAGCTAGTGCAGCATGGAAGAGTACAGGAGACAGTCTTGTTGAAGTAAAAAGCCCAATGATCTAGCACCAGCGAGGAGCAACAGGGGACACTAAATAAGCTAAATTGACAAACCCCGTTTCCATATGAGTTGGGAAATTGTGTTGGATGTAAATATAAACGGAATAAAATGATTTGCAAATCATATTCAACTCATATTCAATTGAATGCACTACAAAGACAAGATATTTGATGTTTTAACTCATAAACTTTTTTTTTTTTGCAAATAATAATTAACTTAGAATTTTATGGCTGCAACACGTGCCAAAGTAGTTGGGAAAGGGCATGTTCACCAATGTGTTACATCACCTTTTCTTTTAACAACACTCAATAAACGTTTGGGAACTGAGGAAACTAATTGTTGAAACTTTGAAAGTGGAATTATTTCCCATTCTTGTTGTATGTAGTGCTTCAGTCGTCAACTGTCCGGGCTCTCCGCTGTTGTATTTTACGCTTCATGATGCGCCACACATTTTCGATGGGAGACAGGTCTGGACTGCAGGCGAGCCAGGAAGGTACCCGCACTCTTTTTTTACGAAGCCACGCTTTTGTAAGACGTGCTGAATGTGGCTTGGCATTGTCTTGCTGAAATAAGCAGGGGCTTCCATGAAAAAGCAACGCTTAGATGGCAGCATATGTTGTTCCAAAACCTGTATGTACCTTTCAGCATTAATGGTGCCTTCACAGATGTGTATGTTACCCAAGCCTTGGTCACTAATGCACCCTCATACCATCACAGATGCTGGCTTTTACACTTTGCGTCGATAACAGTTTGGATGGTTCGCTTCCTCTTTGGTCTGGATGACACGATGTCGAATATTTCCAAAAACAATTTGAAATGTGGACTCGTCAGACCACAGAACACTTTTCCACTTTGCATCAGTCCATTTTAGATGATCTCAGGCCCAGAGAAGTCGGCGGCGTTTCTGGATGTTGTTGATAAATGGCTTTGGCTTTGCTTAGTAAAGCTTTAACTTGCCTTTACAGATGTAGCGACAAACTGTTTTTAGTGACAGGGGTTTTCTGAAGTGTTCCTGAGCTCAGGTGGTGATATCCTTTAGAGATTGATGTCGGTTTTTGATACAGTGCCGTCTGAGGGATCGAAGGTCACGGTCATTCAATGTTGGTTTCCGGCCATGCCGCTTATGTGGAGTGATTAGTCCAGCTCCAGATTCTCTGAACCTTTTGATGATATTATGGAGCGTGGATGTTGAAATCCCTAAATTTTTTTGCAATTGCACTTTTGAAATAGGCGCCAGCGCCCCCCGCCACCCCAAAAGGGAATAAGCGGTAGAAAATGGATGGGATGGATGCACTTTGAGAAACGTTGTTCTTAAACTTTTTGGGAAGCTGTTTTTATACCCAATCATGGCACTCACCTGTTCCCAATTAGTCTGCACACCTGTGGGATTGTCCAAATAAGTGTTTGATGAGATTTCTTTAACTTTATCAGTATTTATTGCCACCTTTCCCAACTTCTTTGTCACATGTTGCTGGCATCAAATTCTAGAGTTAATGATTATTTGCAAAAAGAAAAAATGTTTATCAGTTTGAACATCAAATATGTTGTCTTTGTAGCATATTCAACTGAATATGGGTTAAAAATTATTTGTATTCCGTTCATATTTACATCTAACACAATTTCCCAACTCATGTGTAAACGAGGTTTGTAGAAAACAACAGGTTTGTTGGCCCGAAACAAAAAGTTAAGGTGCAGCAAAACAAGGATCCAACAGGAAGTAGAGCCAGATGAGAGCTGCAGGACAGGAAGTTATAAAAAACACAGGAAAATACCAAAAAATGTAAACAACTGTCATGTGTGATCATGATAGTCAGTGACGCTTCTATAAATAAAATAACTTCTTTAAATCAGCTTTCCTTGCCTTTAGGAAAGTGATCATGTGTCAAGTCATTTGCACGAGTGGATCGATCTGATCTTTGGCTACAAGCAGAGAGGAGAGGAAGCAGTGAAAGCCCTCAATGTCTTCTACTACTGCACATATGAAGGTAGAACACCTGTTTTTGATATGTTTTCCTAATTATGAGTGTTAAGGTGAAATGGTTAACTCCTGAAAGTCTTGTTAACAGGTGCTGTGGATTTGGATGCCATTGCTGATGAGACGGAACGCAAGGCACTTGAAGGCATCATTAGCAACTTTGGGCAGACGCCTTGCCAACTCCTGAAAGTGAGACTTTCAGATTAACTTCTACCTTCTCGCTTTCTATGAAAATGAATAGAATGACTTACATTTTTATCTCCTAACAGGAACCTCACCCGCCACGTATGTCTGCTGCAAATGCATCAAGGCGGCAGTCGCGCCTGGAGAACCTACCTGTTAATATCTTTGAGCACCTTGATGATCTACGGCCGTTTTTAGAGGTAACACGTATTTATGTTGATATTGTTCAAAGAAATAAGTAAAATATGTAATATGGTTTATTTAGGTGGTGAGCGATGATGTTCCTCTAGTCCAGGCAGTCGTACCAAAGAACCAAAACCGATCCTTCATCATCCAGGGCTCAGATATTCTGGTATTGTTCTGTTTGATGCCTTCACTGGGTGCACAGCCAGCTTTCTAAAAAAAATGGTTTTATCCTTTTTCCGTCCAGGTGACCGTGAGCTCAAACGGCTTGATAGGAACACACAGCTGGCTGCCGTATGACAAGAACATCGCCAACTACTTCACCTTCACCAAAGACCCAGCCATTACTAATCCCAAGTAAGTCCACAAACTGCTTTTTAAGGTTCTGAATTATATGGATTGAGTTCTAGAAAAAGATTTATCTAGTACAGTGGAAACTCGATTCACAAACGTAATTGGTTCTTGAACATGGTTCGTAAATTGAAAAGTTTGCATTGTAAATCTGAGATACCCATAAGAAACAATGTAAACATGAATAATTGGTTATCTCTTTGACAAAACTCCATATTTTAGTATAATAATGCACACTTCGAAGACGCTATATCGTACATATTAGGGATATACCGGTATTATAAATAATGTCGTATTTCGGTTTCACAGTCATCTCAATAATACTGTGACGTGTGACGGTATCGAAGGAAAACTTGGTGAGTGTAGTTTCTTTCTGTTTGAGTTTAGTTTTTTAAGTGTTGGCCGGGCCTGTTATTAAACTGTGTCTCCCATAATCCGCTGCGCAGCGCGGGAAGGGCAAGGTAGGGGCATGGAACACTGTAAGCAGGAAGTAAAGTGTGTTCGCACTCGACGTAGATAAAAATAATAGTTTTTTTTGGCCTCAAATCTGTCCATAACTGGTGAGTTATGTTGCTAACAAACACACAAACAAGCCCAGGCCAAAACATAACCTCTTTGGCGGAGGTAAGAAAGTTTGCGTTTGCAAAGCGAGTGTGCCGCTTTTGAGAGATGGTGACCGAGTAATGGACTGCGTAAACAGGATGTGACGTAGAGGTCTCTGTCCTTGTGTTTACTGTACTGCACAGGAAGGGATGTATCCAAAATGGCTGCACCTTAAGGCTTCCAGTGGCACACAAAATGAATGAATGAATGAAGCATTTGTACACTGAGACATGGTCCGCGACAAAGGCTTCTTGACTCGATTTAAAAGTTTGTAAACTGAAAGGTTCACAAAAGGGGTTTGTAAATGTATACTGTATGTTATATGTAGGACTGTAACGTTAAACAGTAATAATGATAACCGTGGTAAAACTCCCAACAGTTAGTATTACCATTTTAAATTAAAAAGATGACATGCACCTGGGGATAGGTTGATTGGCAACACTAAATGGTCCCTAGTGTGTGAATGTGAGTGTGAATGTTGTCTGTCTATCTGTGTTGGCTCTGTGATGAGGTGGCGACTTGTCCAGGGTGTACGCCACCTTCCGCCCGAATGCAGCTGAGATAGGCTCCTGCACCCTTTGCAACCCCAAAAGAGACAAGCGGTAGAAAATGGATAGATGGATAGCTGTTTGGACAGATGGATGGAAAATAACGTGTTTGATAACGGCACTTTGATAAACTCACAGACTGACTGGCTCCAGCTCGCTATGTTGGCCGAAGTAGGAATAACAAAAACACACACTGGACGTCATATGAAACAAAGTGATGTTCTGAAGTTTAGCGGTTTTTTGCAGAACACAGCGTTTCCTGGGCGGGCCTTTTTCACCCGGCGTGGAGCTTAGCGCTCAGGTGCTGGTGGTGTCCAATGATGGACGCCTACTCTTTAGCGGAGGACACTGGGACGGCAGCCTGCGGGTCACCCAGCTGGGCAAAGGCAAGCTGGTGGGCAGGATCTGCCGGCACATTGGTGAGCTCTTTTGTGTTACACTCAGTGGACACGTCATTATGTACACTTGTACCATAAGGGGGTCAAGCTTGTTTTTATTGAGGGCCACATCGCAGTTATGGCTTCTCTTAGACCTTCTTTTCTCATAGACTTTATTGCACCCACATTGGGAAAATCCCATGGTTGCAATGAGGAATAGACATATAGTAGGAACAAGACAACAAAAAGTAAACACAAATTAACAAAAAAAATAAATGAAAGATTAAAAACAAAGTAAAATAAAAGTATGAAAATGTAAATAAATGTATAAGAACATGACGGGGAATATTGCAGTACTTATAGTTGTGGTAATATGTCACTACTTAAACCTCCTCTGACCCGCCTTTAGTTAGGTGAGCCCAACCGGTTTATATACCCACCACTTCATAGAGGAGGACAGCTTAGGAAAAAAGAAAAGGCTCCTCTACTTGGGATGGGTACCGAATTCGGTACTTTTATAGGCACCGACCATATTCTGTCGGTACTTCAAGGTTTTAATTGACCTTAAAATCAAATAGTGCCATATTTTGATACCTTTGTTGCACGTGACGTGATGTCCGGTGCGGTTGCGGACTGAAGCACTCAGATCAGACTCAGCCAAACTCCCTTTAAGTAATTTTGCAAATTTTCAGCACCAACAAAGCAAGTATGCTTAGTACAAAAAGCTCAAACGTAAAGTAAAGCACCACCCTTCCAAAATGTGCTAGCTTGATGCTAATTTACTTTGGATTTGCCATAGACAGGCTACTATTAACATTAGTGATTTTACATGGCAATTTCAACACCTCCAAATTTGGTAATGAAAACTAACTACAACTAAGATGCAAGTAAAAAAATTCAACAGCTGGTGTGTAATAAGCACAATCATTGCAGCATTAACACTTTGTAGGGCGCAGCATAATACTTTTTTTTTTTTTTTCTCCAATTCCCCCCACTTTTTTGTTTACCTGTATCTCACCTTTTTTGTAATGGGCGCCAGAAGTTGGCAGACCCGTCAGGGATCCTGTTCTGTCTCCCTGTAATGTTTGTCTGATCTTGAATGGGATTGTGCTGAAAATTTTAATTTCCCCTCGGCGATTAATAAAGTATGTCTGTCTGATTCTGATTCATCTACATGGAAAAAGCTACTTCCTAGTTGGAGAACACACCACAGACAGCATCTACAGTACTTCTAACAAATGTCTTCAAAGTGCAACTGCTTTGCAAATGACACTCAAATGTAACCAGAAAACAAGATATAACTGGACAGCACAGTCATTATAATCAGCTTATTTTGACATGTTACATTAAAAAATAACATTTTATTTTCAAACAATTAACATTTATTAACGCACACAAAAGTACCAAAAATTAGTACCGTATAGGTTCAAATGGGGACAATACCCAATCTTATCCACTACACATCTTAAAACCTTTTTATAGCTCTCATTACTTGAGGGACGGCGTGGTGCAGTGGGAGAGTGGCCGTGCACAACCCGAGGGTCCCTGGTTCAATCCCCACCTAGTACCAACCTCGTCACGTCCGTTGTGTCCTGAGCAAGACACTTCACCCTTGCTCCTGATGGGTGCTGGTTAGCGCCTTGCATGGCAGCTCCCGCCATCAGTGTGTGAATGTGTGTGTGAATGGATAAATGTGGAAGTAGTGTCAAAGCGCTTTGAGTACCTTGAAGGTAGAAAAGCGCTATACAAGTACAACCCATTTATTCATAATATTTTTTGCATACATATGTGTTCCCCAAAGATGTTGTGACTTGCTTGGGTCTGGATCTCTGTGGCATCTACCTCATCTCTGGTTCAAGGGACACGTCCTGTATCGTGTGGCAGGTTCTACAGCAGGTAACAAAAAAAAAACATGAAACCTTGTTGGCCATTTTGGCGCAGTCAAAATGAGTTTAGGACGTGAAACAAAAATGCTTCCTTTTCCACTTCAGGGCGGTTTCTCCAGCACGCTGTCCCCTCGGCCCATTCAGGTGCTGTCTGGACACGATGAGGAGGTTACCTGTGTGGCCATCAGCACGGAACTAGACATGGCTGTCTCAGGGTCAAAGGTCAGATATTCCAATCTGTGAAATAAAAATGTTGCTGTAACAAAAAACATGATAATATTGTAGGAGCATTATGTCTATACACATAAACTCTCCAACAAAAGTTCATTATTGATTGTATTTGTGTTGTTCATGATAAGAACATCATAAAAAAAACATTTATTTCAGTGTACTTGTTTAATGTGCTACTTTAATGGAAACTTGTGTTTAAAGGTATTTATAAGCAATACAGTGCTCCCTCGGTTTTTGTTAATAATCCGTTTCAAAAGCTCAGACTAATAAAAAATTATATAAATACAATCAATCCCTTATAGACACCCTAACATTTATAGGAAATAATAATAGTTGTACATGCAGAAAACAAAGTGAAATACATAGAAATTATTAATTAAATAAACAAACATTCAACGTCACTTTCACTTTTTACAATTGGTCATTCCTTTGATTCAATAGTGTTTCTCTCCTTTTCTATCAAAATACTAGCACTCACAACTCGAGATGTCCGATAATATCGGGCTGCCGATACTATCGGCCGATAAATGCTTTAAAATGTAATATCGGAAATTATCAGCATCGGTTTAAAAAAGTAAAATGTATAACTTTTTAAAACGCCGCTGTGTACACGAACGTAGGGAGAAGTACAGAGCGCTAATGTTTCGAGGCATGTTAAAAAAATAATGCACTTTGTGACTTCAATAATAAATATGGCAGTTGGCATTTCTTTCCGTAACTTGAGTTGATTTATTTTGGAAAACCTTGTTACATTGTTTATTGCATCCAGCGGGGCATCACAACAAAATTAGGTATAATAATACGTTAATTCCACGACTGTATATATTGGTATCGGTTGATATCGGAATCGGTAATTAAGAGTTAAACAATATCAGAATATCGGATTTTATTAAAAAAGCCATCATCGGACATCTTTACTCACAACTTTCTTTGGCCCACGGATTATTTTGCATTCGTACTTAATAAAAAACAAAACACTGAGTGTGTCTAATGGCCTACTTGTCTGACACTCAGTTACACAGTGCACTTCAAGCGCCTCATTATGTGAATAGCACATGGGCACAGTTTTGACGAAAAACTAATTATTTGAAAAGTGGGGCGTACAAAAACCGACGTATACAGTATATGATAAATTCAGACATGCTTTTTATAACGCTGACAGAATATTTGTAGGTGTAATATGTATTGACCAATCATTGCTAGGATGGGACCGTGATCGTGCACACAATCAGAAGAGGTCAGTACTTGAGAACCCTGCGGCCTCCAGGTGAGCCTTACTACATCTCCAGGCTCCAGGTGGGCATGGAGGGCCACATTGTGGTGCAGACTTCTCAAGAAAAGCGCTCCAATCATTGGACGGTACGTCATGGCAACACTAGCGCAAACACACGACTTACTGTGTACTTAGAGTGTGTTGGTTTCCACAGGACAAGTACTCCATCCATGTTTACTCGGTCAATGGCGGCCTCTTGTCCTCCTTCACCACGGAGGAGCAAGTCAGCGCTCTCCACCTCGTGTCTGAATACGTCATCCTGGGCACCATGCAGGGCAGATTACACATTCTAGATCTGTACAGGTATGGAACTAGCTGTAAAACAGAATTGGTTAAAAGATGTGATCAGAGAATTATTGGGTCGGGTCACTTAGCTGCACACTTATTCAAGCAAAATATCTGAAATGAAGGTAGCTGATGTTCATCTAACAAGATATTTTTCTTACTATGTTAGACCAATTTACTCATCCTAAGTAACAATACTACTGTATATACCTTACAATACGCAAAATAATATACTCACAGAATAACAACATGGAGAACTTGCCAAAGTTATTAATATTTTAGGGTTAAGTCTTAACCCTGAAGACACGTGCATTGTTACACGATCTGGGATCGCCATGAAAGACGACAAATTTTGATTCAAAACAGAACTTTAGATAAAACTGAGGTCACTTGTTGGTAGTGCAGCGACAAACTTTCTTATCATTGGCGCACATCCAGTTTAAAATACCATTTCAAAGCTAAACAAGTCCTCGGGGATGGCACCGATAGTATGAACGCTAAATTGAACACAAGCTGAGGAGAATGCTTCGCCGGCAGAGTTTGCCTGCGTCAATGTTGTCAACAAAAGTACCACAGGTAAGTTAAATAATGCCTTTGCTCAATGGACAACCACCTTACCACTTAATATCTGTGAAGACCAAGTCCTGCAAGGAGATGTCGTTAGTATTGCCACAGCTGATCAGTTGTAAAATACCTTGGAGAGGCACAATTACCACGAGGATACACCAACTATACAGTACTACACAAACAAGAGCATCAAGTTGCAACTACTGACTGAATGGAAATTAATTTTGCTTACTGCAGAACGCTGGACAACTGTAAGTAATCACAACAAGCTGGAGTCGCATGGTAGCAAAAAAAAGCAGCAGCCTAAGCAGAGAAGCCCAGATTTCCCTTTACCCTGCTACTTGGTCCAGCTCTTCCTGGGGGATTCTGAGTCGTTCCCAGGCCAGCTGGGAGACATAGTCTCTCCATTGTGTCCCGTGACCTAAACACTTCCCCAAGGAGGCATCCGGGGGACATTACTTTACTCTTAGCTCCTCCTGAATGACAGAGCTTCTCACCCTATCTCTAAGGGAGAGCCCCGCCACCCGACGGAGGAAACTCATTTCAGCCGCTTGTACCCGTGTGTGAATGCCTTCCTGCCAGCCTCTCTTCAGAACTACACAACCACCACGCTGGATTGACACTGTTTTAAATTTTTCCTTTTTCTTGTCGGCACACTCAAAGTTACAACATGTATTTTGCATCAAAATGTTTCGCCAACTCTTTTTGGGTAAACCGCCGTGCCGTTTGGGTATCTGTCGTCACCCCATGTCTCTCTCGGTCTTTCGACCCTGCTCATGGTCTCCGGCACTCCTGATAAAGAGACAGGTGATTAGACAACTCGTTCCAGCTGAGAAATCTTCTCACCTGTCATCGCTTCACAGCCGGCTCCTGCGCATGCCCCGCCCGCAGGCGACCCGTCGACCATGCCCCTCCACACCGTGATCTTGTCCTTTCGGTCATAACCCAAAGCTCATGAGCATAGGTGAGAATAGGGAGGTTGATCGACTGGTAAATTGAGAGCTTTTCCTTCCGGCTCAGCTCCTTCTTCACCACAACGTATCAATACATTGTCCACATTACTGAAGACGCCACACCGATCCGCCTGTGAATCTCACAATCCACTCTTCCCTCACTCGTGAACAAAATTCTGAGGTACTTGAACTCCTCCACTTGGGACAAGATCCCCTCCCCAACCCGGAGATGGCACTCCGCTTTTTCCCGGGCGAGAACCATAGACTCAGACTTTAAGGTGCTGATTTTCATCCCAATCGCTTCACACTTGGCTGTGAACCGATCCAGTGAGACCTGCAGATCCTGGCCAGATGAAGTCATCAGGACCACATCATCTGCAAATAGCAGAGACTTAATCATCCAACCACCAAACCGGATCCCCTCAATGCCCTGACTGCGCTGAGAGATTCTGTCCGTAAAAGTTATAAACAGAATTGGTGAAAAAGGCCAGCCCTGGCGGAGTCCAAACCCCACTGGAAACGTGTCCGACATACAGGGAGCGGACAGCCACAATCAGGATAGTTTTCAGGCGAAATAAATTATTATTTATTTCAAAACATCTTATGTTAAAAGTCTAATAAAATTATTTAGTATAAAAAACATACAACACGCTGCTTATTGTTAGTGTGCATGAGATTAAAAGCTGAAAAGAATTCCCTGCTATTTATTGAAGTTTAAACACGACACTCACTGCAAAAAGTCCAGTTAAAGTCCAAACGTAGTAATAATGTTGTTCTGTGTCATCAACAGTAAACCTAGTGTGGGATTTGTAGACAAGAATGTAACCGCGGGGAAGCAAGTTCCACTCCCATAAAATAAAGATCTAGACAGTGTGTGCGTGAGTGTCAGCGCGTGTGCGTGTGTGCGTGTGTGTGTGTGTGCGTGAGTGTCAGCGCGTGTGCGTGTGTGTGTGTGTGTGTGTGTGTGTGTGTGTGTGTGTGTGTGTGTGTGTGTGTGTGTGTGTGTGGGTGTGGGTGTGGGTGTGGGTTTGGGTGTGGGTTTGGGTGTGGGTCTGTCTTTGTATTTCTAACCTTCTTGAGACATCAATGAGGAAAAGTTCCTTCCATATGAGGACCGGTGAACAAGTTAGGACATAAATCATGGTCCCTTGCATCTAATAGAGAATGTCTCATTTGCACCCCTGGTGGTGAAATCTATCAAAATTAGGATGGTTCCAATAAGGAGAGATTTTTCAAATTGACTGTGTCGGTTTTAAAAGTGCTCCCCCTCGGGTCAACATATGAGATAACAAGTGTGTGTAAACATTTGAAGTGCTCCCCCTCTGGCCAGCATATGTAATAACAAGCATGTGTAAAAAATTTAAATGCACCCCCCTTTTGCCAAGTTTAATAAAATAAATATGTATAATGAGACATACGGTAATAAATTGAAGTAAATAATGAAGATTAAAAAAAAAGAAGTAAACAAATTATTTAAAAAAAGATGAATTAACTAAAAGCAGTCTCACAATGTGTCGACTCCTTTCTTATAAAATTGGGAACAATTTCTCATATTATTTCTGTTTCTGTAATATTGCATTTTTTTGGTGTAAAATTATTACTTTTTAATGCAAAATGGTGACATATGTCGTATAAAATTCTGAATTTAATCACAATATATTGCCCATTTTTTTGTTGTTCTTGTAAAACTGTGCCATTTTTTGAGTAAAATTATGACATGTGTCATCATTTTTGCCAAGTAAAACATTCCGATTATTATTATAATATTGCTAAAAAATCTAAAGTTTTCTTATGAAATTGGGGTTTTTGTCGAGTAAAATTATGACTCTTTTCATAAAATGGCCAAAATGTTAAGCTTTTCTTGTAAAATTGCGACTGTTACTGAGTAAAATTCCAACTTTTATCACACAAATGCACAAATGTTCAGTTTTTCTTTTAAAATGTTGTCTTGCGTTGAGTAAAATTACTACTTTTATTATAATACTGCCAAAATTCAAAGTTTTTCTTGTGAAATTGTGACCTTTTTCTTGTGAAATTCCATCTAATTTTTCAAAGCAAGCTTTTTCATATTTGCGCAGTATGTTTATGTTATTAATGTTGTAAATACAAATATTTATATATCTAGAAAGGGTGGTCCTAAAGAGGTCTCAAGAAGGTAACAAATACAAGAGTGTGTGCATGTGTGCGTGTGTGTGCGTTTGTGCGTGCGTGTGTGTTCTGGCAATGCTTACTTAATGGGGACATCGCTCTGTTTACACAGTCACCTTTTGGGGACCTCTGACGGTATGGGGACAAAAAAACAGGTGCCCTAAAGGGAAATCTTTTTAAATGATAGTCAGATCCATTCTGAAGATGCCTAAGTGATTTTTTAAGCGTTGGCCCATAAATTTGGGTTACTTTGTTTCCATCCATCCATCCATCTTCTTCCGCTTATCCGAGGTCGGGTCGCGGAGGCAACAGCCTAAGCAGGGAAACCTAGACTTCCCTTTCCCCAGCCACTTCGTCCAGCTCTTCCCTGGGGATCCCGAGGCGTTCCCATGCCAGCCGGGAGACATAGTCTTCCCAACGTGTCCTGGGTCTTCCCCATGGCCTCCTACCGGTTGGACGTGCCCTAAACACCTCCTTAGGGAGGCGTTTGGGTGGCATTCGGGGGGGGGGGGGGTTACTTTGTTTACGTGTTTTAAATATTGGTAAAAGAGAAAATACATTTTCTTGGAAAAGATGAACATTTTTTATCCTGGCATTAATAGTACTGTGATTCCGTATGGTATCCATCCTTAGTTAAAACTAATATATTTTTCCAAAAAGAAAATCTGGCTTAGTGTTCCTTAGGATGACATTTTCATACAGCCTGATTATCAGAATCAGAATCAGACATACTTCATTAATCACTGAGGGGAAATTAAAATTTTCAGCACAATCCCATTCAGGAACAGACAAACATTACAGGGAGACAGAACAGGATCGCTGACGGGTCCGCCAACTTCCGGCGGCCCTTACCAAAAAGGTGAGATACAGGTAAACAAGTGGGGGGAATGGGAGAAAAAAATTAAATTAAATTTAAAAAAATCGGTCTAAGCCTGGGCCCCCGGAGAGGGGGTCAAGGGAAAAAAACAACTCATAGCCATAGCACACATCGCTCTTAGATGTGTGTATGAGGGAAACATAAAAGAAAACAAAGGACATTAAAGTAGGGCTGGGCGATATATCGATATATACGATTTATCGCGGGTTTGTCTCTGTGCGATATAGAAAATGACTATATCGTAATATTCGAGTATACGTTCTCACGCAGTTGCTTTTAGCTGCGGACATTCAGGCTCTTCTCACTCTTTCCTGTCTCTCCTCACAGACAAGCAGACAGTACATGACGTATGAAGTCATGTACTGTTACGTCATACGTCACATACGTGTCCGCCCTCGCAGACCAGGGAGGTAATATACTGGGCTACGTTAGCTGCTAATGTAGCCTTACGAGAGAAAGAAGGTGCGGATCTGGTAACAAATGAAGGAAGACTTAATTCCCAATAAAAACAGCAGGGTTTCCATCGTCTGGCGGTGGTTCGGCTTCAAGTGGGGATATGTCGAACAGACAACCGTAATTTGTCAAGTGTGGGGGGCAAAAGCGTTGCTATAAAAAGTAGCATTTTTGCTAATATGTAGCATCATTTGAAAAGTCACTCGCTAGAGAATGAAGAGAATTTCATAACCGTAGTAACATACCACATAGTGAAGGGCGAATCCTATTTGATTTCCTATTATGCAGCTCATTTTTATTTGACACTTAAAATGTCTTTGACAATCTTGCACTTTAGGTTTTGGAAATGACTTGAATGTTTGTGCCATTGCTTAATAACTTTAATAAATACACTTTTGGTCTATTGACTTTGTCAATTGAAAGTTTAAAAGTAGCATATTTGAATGCAGTATGAAGAAGAATGTTATAATGTATACACATAGAATCATCATACTGCTGTGATTATATGCATCAAGTGTTCATTCAAACCCAAGGCAAAATGTTGTAATATATATCGTATATGGCCTAAAAATATCGCAATATTAAAAAAAGGCAATATCGCCCAGCCCTACATTAAAGACATTAAAAGAGCAGAGCTGATGCAACCAGCCACTTCCACATACAGCTATGAATAAAAAGTAAAAGAAACATATACACTGTGGTGGCCTCTGCAGTGTTCCACGCCATTGTCTGCTGGGGTGGAGGGAGCATGGCCAGAGACAGGAGCAGACCCAACAAAGCAACCAAGAGAGCCGACTCCACTCTCGGTTGCCAACCAACTCTCGGCCAGTATCCAGTCCGCATGGATGAACGAGGATACGTCCAAGGAGACTGAGATGTCCGATACTTGCTCATATATAAAACATTATTACCTTAAAGTATGATTCACATTCAGAATTTTCCATCCTTAGTTGGAGTTGCAGACAAATTAATTACAGGATGGTGTGGCGAAGTGGGATAGTGGCCATGTGCAACCCGAGGGTCCCTGGTTCAATCCCCACCTAGTACCAACCTCGTCACGTCCGTTGTGTCCTTTAGCAAGACACTTCACCCTTGCTCCTGATGGGTGCTGGTTGGCGCCTTGCATGGCAGCTCCCTCCATCAGTGTGTGAATGGGTGAATGTGGAAGTAGTGTCAAAGTGCTTTGAGTACCTTGAAGGTAGAAAAGCGCTATACAAGTACAACGCATTTATCATTATTTACTGCTAAAAATCAGTTTTCAGTAATGTCACAGAAGATGCAGGGTTTTGTTTTAACATTTAAGTGGTGGAACTTCGTATAAGAGGACAGCTGTAGTGCTGTAATCTGAGTATAATGTCATATTTCATTTGAACTTTTTTTTTTAATGGTCGTCAGTAGTCAGGTACAAATTTGTGTGAATTATGCAAAATTATTTAAATTTGGTCCCCATGAACCATATTAACTCTTTCTCCCCAGGATCCCCAGTAAAAATGATCAGCACGTTACTTCATCAATCCAGAGATTTAAAGACGTGTATGAGCTAACTGGGCAGTGGCCATTTTACCTCATTTTTTTTATGCCTCCACAAAAAAGGGTGGTCCCTACAAGTGATGATCAAAAACTGGGTCCTCATTCCAAATGATAACCTGTGTGTGTGTGTGTGTGTGTGTGTGTGTGTGTGTGTGTGTGTGTGTGTGTGTGTGTGTGTGTGTGTGTGTGTGAGTGAGATAAGAGGTGTTGCTGTTGTGTCAGAACAAGTATTAAGATAATTAGGTAGATGACTAATGATTGTATTTTTTTCAGGCTGGTTGCTGCGGTCCCACCTTTGGCCTTGAAGGTGCCTGTGAGGAGCGTGTTCGTCACCAAAGAGAACAGCCACATCCTGGTGGGACTGGAGGACGGCAAGCTCATTGTGGTGGGGGCAGGGAAGCCTTTGGAGGTGAGAACCAGGACATAAAGTGCTTGTGAGATGTGTGTGCCGAGAAGGAGGAGGAGGAGATGTTAAGTGCTTGTGTAAAAAAAACAAAGGAGCATTTTCGCATGATAAAGGCGCACGGCTGGTCCTAGCGTCTACGTGTCGTCCTCTCTTATGTTGTCTCTGCATGGCGTCAGGTTCGCTCAGGACAATTCTCCCGCCGCCTGTGGGGGTCCACGCGCCGCATCTCCCAGGTGTCTGCGGGCGAGACGGAATACAACCCCAAGACCGATTCCGCGGGCAAATGATGAGACGCTCCTAAACGGACACTCACAATGGCTTTCTTCTTACAAGCCTGCGAGGACTTCCTTAAAACGCCTGTGAGGAGATGAACACTCAGCACTTTTTTGTCATTTTTGCCTTTCTAATTCAAGAACAGTTTTATATTTGATTGTGCGCTGTCTGTTTTTAATCAGCACCATTCCAAAGACTGCACGTACACACACACACACACACACACACACACACACACACACACAAAATGTCACTCTTTTCCAGTTGCTGTGCCAACTCTTCCTAACAGCAAAGTAGAAAAACGTTGTTTGTTCCATCATGCAATGCCAGTGACCACCACCAGAGGGCCACTAGTGCCTCCTCATGCACCACAGTGGCCTGCAGCAGACAACCTGGGTTTCTTTCAAGAAGGTTGTTTACAAGTAAAACAACACCAACAAAAAGACGTGCTTTAACGGTCAAGTACGTGAAATAATTTCACTTTATGTAGTTCATGTTGAAGATTGGATGCAATGAAGTTGGGGGGGGGGCAGAAGGGGTGTTTGTTACATTGCACAATGAAGTAAAGTGCTGTTGTGATTCTCTATATGTTTTATATTCAACATAAGAGGTGCCTTTTCTTTAACTTGGGTGGATGCATGTAAACACTGATTGCAGTCCTCTGCAATCACACACACACGCACACACACACACACACACACACACACACACACAAAGGCTTGACTCACATGTGCAGAAGATGGTTTTAATGAAGTCAAGCTCGGCCTGTGCTGCTTTATGCACATCTGAAGGCGGAATGCTTTAGTTGTGGTGAGAAGAGAACACACTAGGTGGTATGCAGCGTCAGCACCAAGCCAAATGTTTTGGGGTGAAACAAAGTGTTGCGCAACAATTGGAAGTATGGCCCAGTCTTCCATCCATCCATCCATTTTCTACCGCTTATTCCCTTTCGGGGTCGCGGGGGGCGCTGGCGCCAATCTCAGCTACAATCGGGCGGAAGGCAGGGTACACCCTGGACAAGTCGCCACCTCATCGCAGGGCCAACACAGATAGACAGACAACATTCACACTCACATTCACACACTAGGGCCAATTTAGTGTTGCCAATCAACCTATCCCCAGGTGCATGTCTTTGGAGGTGGGAGGAAGCCGGAGTACCCGGAGGGAACCCACGCATTCACGGGGAGAACATGCAAACTCCACACAGAAAGATCCCGAGCCTGGATTTGAACCCAGGACTGCAGGAACTTCGTATTGTGAGGCAGATGCACTAACCCCTCTGCCACCGTGAAGCCCAGTCTTATTGCCAGTTAATGAATGTGACCCTGCTATGCATTCATGCTCACCTTTCTTTTAATGCTCTCTGTTACTGTACATAAGAACTTACTGTATATAGGAATGTTTCAGGTGTTGTATATGATTTAACTTAAAGCTTTGGACCAGCACTGCCTTTTTGATTTATATTACTGTGTTCTTTTTTTGGACTATCTTCAACATTGTTGACATTGATCACCACCCAGCTGCTGTTCTCTTGTATTAAATATGAAGTTACACTTTTTGTCCCAAAACTCTTTTATAAAAGTAAAAAAAAAAAAGGGGGAGAACATATTCATGTATTTTTTGTCATTAAATTTGTTCAACCACTTCAGACATTGTTTTGTATTTGTCAAGTTTTTGACAAATGTGATGTAGTTTGGAACTTTGCTTCTTTCACTTATTGATGACATTTGTTTTGAAGCATTATTGTGATTTCAATTATACTATTTTAAACTTTAAATAACAGCCCCTTTCATCCATCCATCCATCCATTTTTTACCGCTTATTCCCTTCCGGGGTCGCGGGGGGCGCTGGCGCCTATCTCAGCTACAATCGGGCGGAAGGCGGGGTACACCCTGGACAAGTCGCCACCTCATCGCAGGGCCAACACAGATAGACAGACAACATTCACGCTCACATTCACACACTAGGGCCAATTTAGTGTTGCCAATCAACCTATCCCCAGGTGCATGTCTTTGGAAGTGGGAGGAAGCCGGAGTACCCGGAGGGAACCCACGCATTCACGGGGAGAACATGCAAACTCCACACAGAAAGATCCCGAGCCTGGATTTGAACCCAGGACTGCAGGACCTTCGTATTGTGAGGCAGACGCACTAACCCCTCTGCCACCGTGAAGCCCCTTTCATAAAAGTGCAAAAAACATTGATCACATTTACTTTATCAACTACCAACCTAAACATAGATATAATTTACATTTTAAAAAATCAGTTTTTCACCTTTTAAAGCCCTTTTTGTCGTAAGGACACCTAAGTTTGTCAAAGGTAGAATACAAATTATGCAGTATTCAACGAAGTGAACTTAGGTTAGTTATTGAGAATATTGATTTTGATTTATTATTGGTGATTTATTTGTCTATTTTCTAAAATACTTACATGTATTATTTACCCTTGGGTTCCAAAAACGGCCCCTTTCATTAAAGTGCAACAAAATATTTTTATTTTTTTGCATTCACTTCATCAAATCTTTTCATCAACTCTGGATCTAATAATTACAGTAAGTCCTTTGTTATTTTAAAAGAGTTTTCCCTCTGTTTATGGTCTTTTTTTCATAAGTTTTTTTAATATTCAAGTTAACACAAAGGCAAAAATCGCAAGCATGTGCAATATATAACCAAAAGTGTCATAGACAGTCATTAATACAATTTCTCCTCCTGCCAGTTAACATTGCTAACCACCACCTTGCTCAAAGTTAAAGAAGGCCACAGTAACGCACTCAAAGACAGACACATGCGGAACATTCACAAAATGATTACAGACTGATTTTTTCTCACATTAGTTATTAATGGCAGTCACCTTCTTGCATCATAAATAAGTACAAAGACTCAACATAATCCACTAAGTCATTGCGCACAGTACACATTTGCTCACGCCAAATCTTAAATACATGCAAATCATATTTTGACTTAGACAATCTTTATTAATCCACAAGAAAATTGTTTCACACATTAGCTCAGTTTCAAAGGATGGAAAGGATAATGCAAATATTAAGTAGACTAAAAATGTAGCATAGTAGCAATATAGAATATAACATATATGTATTATCTCTGAGCTGCAACCTTATCGTGGTAGAGGAGTTTGCGTGTCCCAATGATCCTAGGAGCTATGTTGTCCGGGGGCATAAAGCCCCCTGGTAGGGTCTCCCAAGGCAAACAGGTTCTAGGTGAGGGATCGGACAAAGAGCAGCTCGAAGACCTTTATGAAGAAGAAAAATCATGGACCCAGATTTCCCTCGCCCGGACGCGGGCCACCGGGGCCCCCCTCTGGAGCCAGGCCCGTAGGTGGGGCACAATGGCGAGCGCCTGGTGGCCGGGCCTGTTCCCATGGGGCCCGGCCGGGCACAGCCCGAAGAGGCAACGTGGGTCACCCCTCCAATGGGCTCACCACCCATAGCAGGGGCCATAGAGGTCGGGTGCAATGTGAGCTGGGCGACAGCCGAAGGCAGGGCACTTGGCGGTCCGATCCTCGGCTACAGAAGCTAGCTCTTGGGACGTGGGACGTCACGTCACTGGGGGGGAAAGAGCCTGAGCTAGTGCGCGAAGTCGAGAAATTCCGGCTGGATATAGTCGGACTCACTTCGACGCACAGCAAGGGCTCTGGAACCACTTCTCTCGAGAGGGATTGGACCCTCTTCCACTCTGGCGTTGCCGGCAGTGAGAGGCGACGGGCTGGGGTGGCAATTCTTGTTTCTCCCCGGCTCAAAGCCTGTACGTTGGAGTTCAACCCAGTGGACGAAAGGGTAGCCTCCCTCCGCCTTCGGGTGGGGGGACGGGTCCTGACTGTTGTTTGTGCTTACGCACCAAACAGCAGTTCAGATTACCCACCCTTTTTGGGAACACTCGAGGGAGTAGTGGAAAGTGCTCCCCCGGGTGATTCCCTTGTCCTACTGGGAGACTTCAACGCTCACGTTGGCAACGACAGTGAAACCTGGAGAGGCGTGATTGGGAAGAATGGCCACCCGGATCTGAACCCGAGTGGTGTTTTGTTATTGGACTTTTGTGCTCGTCACAGTTTGTCCATAACAAACACCATGTTCAAACATTAGGGTGTCCATATATCCATGCGTTTGTTACGTCTCGTCTCGATTACTGTAACGTATTATTTTCGGGTCTCCCCATGTCTAGCATTAAAAGATTACAGTTGGTACAAAATGCGGCTGCTAGACTTTTGACAAGAACAAGAAAGTTTGATCATATTACGCCTGTACTGGCTCACCTGCACTGGCTTCCTGTGCACTTAAGATGTGACTTTAAGGTTTTACTACTTACGTATAAAATACTACACGGTCTAGCTCCATCCTATACTTGCCGATTGTATTGTACCGTATGTCCCGGCAAGAAATCTGCGTTCAAAAGACTCCGGCTTATTAGTGATTCCTAGAGCTCAAAAAAAGTCTGCGGGCTATAGAGCTTTTTCCGTTCGGGCTCCAGTACTCTGGAATGCCCTCCCGGTAACAGTTCGAGATGCTACCTCAGTAGAAGCATTTAAGTCTCATCTTAAAACTCATCTGTATACTCTAGCCTTTAAATAGACCTCCTTTTTAGACCAGTTGATCTGCCGCTTCTTTTCTTTCTCCTATGTCCCCCCCTCCCTTGTGGAGGGGGTCCGGTCCGATGACCATGGATGAAGTACTGACTGTCCAGAGTCGAGACCCAGGATGGACCGCTCGTCGGGACCCAGGATGGACCGCTCGCCTGTATCGGTTGGGGACATCTCTACGCTGCTGATCCGCTTGAGATGGTTTCCTGTGGACGGGACTCTCACTGCTGTCTTGGAGCCACTATGGATTGAACTTTCACAGTATCATGTTAGACCCGCTCGACATCCATTGCTTTCGGTCCCCTAGAGGGGGGGGGGGGGGTTGCCCACATCTGAGGTCCTCTCCAAGGTTTCTCATAGTCAGCATTGTCACTGGCGTCCCACTGAATGTGAATTCTCCCTGCCCACTGGGTGTGAGTTTTCCTTGCCCTTTTGTGGGTTCTTCCGAGGATGTTGTAGTCGTAATGATTTGTGCAGTCCTTTGAGACATTTGTGATTTGGGGCTATATAAATAAACATTGATTGATTGATTGATATATGCACTTGGCACCAGGACACCCTAGGCCGCGGTTCCATGATCGACTTTGTAGTTGTGTCATCGGATTTGTGGCCTCATGTTTTGGACACTCGGGTGAAGAGAGGGGCGGAGCTTTTTACCGATCACCACCTGGTGGTGAGTTGGCTGCGATGGTGGGGGAGGATGCCGGACAGACCTGGGAGGCCCAAACGCATTGTGAGGGTCTGCTGGGAACGTCTGGCAGAGTCTCCTGTCAGACAAAGTTTCAATTCCCACCTCCGGAAGAACTTTGAACATGTCACGAGGGAGGTGCTGGACATTGCGTCCGAGTGGACCATGTTCCGCACCTCTATTGTCGAGGCGGCAGATCGGAGCTGTGGCCGCAAGGTAGTTGGTGCCTGTCGGGACGGCAATCCTAAAACCCCTTGGTGGACACCAGCAGTGAGGGATGCCGTCAAGCTGAAGAAGGAGTCCTATCGGGTCCTTTTGGCTCATAGGACTCCGGAGGCAGTGGACAGGTACCGACAGGCCAAGCGGTGTGCAGCTTCAGCGGTCGCGGAGGCAAAAACTCGGACATGGGAGGAGTTCGGGGAAGCCATGGAAAACGACTTCCGGACGGCTTCGAAGCGATTCTGGACCACCATACGCCGCCTCAGGAAGGGGAAGCAGTGCACTATCAACACCGTGTATGGTGCGGATGGTGTTCTGCTGACCTCAACTGCGGATGTTGTGGATAGGTGGAAGGAATACTTCGAAGACCTCCTCAATCCCACCAACATGTCTTCCTATGAGGAAGCAGTGCCTGGGGAATCCGTGGTGGACTCTCCTATTTCTGGGGCTGAGGTCGCTGAGGTAGTTAAAAAGCTCCTCGGTGGCAAGGCCCCAGGGGTGGATGAGGACCGCCCGGAGTTCCTTAAGGCTCTGGATGCTGTGGGGCTGTCTTGGTTGACAAGACTTTGCAGCATCGCGTGGACATCGGGGGCGGTACCTCTGGATTGGCAGACCGGGGTGGTGGTTCCTCTCTTTAAGAAGGGGGACCGGAGGGTGTGTTCCAACTATCGTGGGATCACACTCCTCAGCCTTCCCGGTAAGGTTTATTCAGGTGTACTGGAGAGGAGGCTACGTCGGATAGTCGAACCTCGGATTCAGGAGGAACAGTGTGGTTTTCGTCCTGGTCGTGGAACTGTGGACCAGCTCTATACTCTCGGCAGGGTTCTTGAGGGTGCATGGGAGTTTGCCCAACCAGTCTACATGTGCTTTGTGGACTTGGAGAAGGCATTTGACCGTGTCCCTCGGGAAGTCCTGTGGGGAGTGCTCAGAGAGTATGGGGTATCGGACTGTCTTATTGTGGCGGTCCGTTCCCTGTACGATCAGTGCCAGAGCTTGGTCCGCATTGCCGGCAGTAAGTCGAACACATTTCCAGTGAGGGTTGGACTCCGCCAAGGCTGTCCTTTGTCACCGATTCTGTTCATAACTTTTATGGACAGAATTTCTAGGCGCAGTCAAGGCGTTGAGGGGTTCCGGTTTGGTAACCGCAGGATTTGGTCTCTGCTTTTTGCAGATGATGTGGTCCTGATGGCTTCATCCGACCGGGATCTTCAGCTCTCGCTGGATCGGTTCTCAGCCGAGTGTGAAGCGACCGGAATGAGAATCAGCACCTCCAAGTCCGAGTCCATGGTTCTCGCCCGGAAAAGGGTGAAATGCCATCTCCGGGTTGGGGAGGAGACCCTGCCCCAAGTGGAGGAGTTCAAATACCTAGGAGTCTTGTTCACGAGTGAGGGAAGAGTGGATCGTGAGATCGACAGGTGGATCGGTGCGGCGTCTTCAGTAATGCGGACGTTGTATCGATCCGTTGTGGTGAAGAAGGAGCTGAGCCAGAAGGCAAAGCTCTCAATTTACCGGTCGATCTACGTTCCCATCCTCACCTATGGTCATGAGATTTGGGTCATGACCGAAAGGATAAGATCACGGGTACAAGCGGCCGAAATGAGTTTCCTCCGCCGTGTGGCGGGGCTCTCCCTTAGAGATAGGGTGAGAAGCTCTGCCATCCGGGAGGGACTCAAAGTAAAGCCGCTGCTCCTTCACATCGAGAGGAGCCAGATGAGGTGGTTCGGGCATCTGGTCAGGATGCCACCCGAACGCGTCCCTAGGGAGGTGTTTAGGGCACGTCCAACCGGTAGGAGGCCACGGGGAAGACCCAGGACACGTTGGGAAGACTATGTCTCCCGGCTGGCCTGGGAACGCCTCGGGATCCCCCGGGAAGAGCTAGATGAAGTGGCTGGGGAGAGGGAAGTCTGGGGTTCCCTGCTTAGGCTGTTGCCCCCGCGACCCGACCTCGGATAAGCGGAAGATGATGGATGGATGGATATATATGCAGTATATAATATACACTGATATATTATTATATCATATTTTTTACATAGTGTTAATATATATATACATATATATATATATATATATATACCCCCCCCGATGTCCACGCGATGCTGCAGAGTCTTGTCAACCAAGACAGCCCCACAGCATCCAGAGCCTTAAGGAACTCCGCGCGGTCCTCATCCACCCCCGGGGCCTTGCCACCGAGGAGCTTTTTAACTACCTCAGCAACCTCAGCCCCAGAAATAAGAGAGCCCACCACAGATTCCCCAGGCACTGTTTCCTCATAGGAAGACGTGTTGGTGGGATTGAGGAGGTCTTCGAAGTATTCTTTCCATCTATCCACAACATCTGCAGTTGAGGTCAGCAGAACACCATCCGCACCATACACGGTGTTGATAGTGCACTGCTTCCCCTTTCCTGAGGCGGCGGATGGTGGTCCAGAATCCCTTCGAAGTCGTCCGGAAGTCGTTTTCCATGCCTTCCCTGAAATCATCCCATGTCTGAGTTTTTGCCTCCGGGACCGCTGAAGCTGCACACCACTTGGCCTGTCGGTACATGTCCACTGCCTCCGGAGTCCTATGAGCCAAAAGAACCCGATAGGACTTCTTCTTCAGCTTGACGGCATCCCTCACTGCCGGTGTCCACCAACGGGTTCTAGGATTACCACCCCGACAGGCACCAACCACCTTGCGGCCACAGCTCCAATCAGCGGCCTCGACAATAGAGGTGCAGAACATGGTCCACTCGGACTCAGTGTCCAGCACCTCCCTCGTTACATGTTCAAAGTTCTTCCATAGGTGGGAATTGAAACTCTCTCGGACAGGAGACTCTGCCAGACGTTCCCAGCAGACCCTCACAATGCGTTTGGGCCTCCCAGGTTTGTCCAGCATCCTCCCCCACCATCGCAGCCAACTCACCACAAGGTGGTGATCGGTAGAAAGCTCCGCCCGTCTCTTCACCCGAGTGTCCAAAACATAAATATATATATATATATATATATATATGTATATAAATATACAAATAAGCGGTAGAAAATGGATGAATGGACATATAAGAAATACTTGAATAAATAACAATAACATACATACTTAATAATATACTGGGGGGTGTATACTTAACATATACACCCCCCGCCCCCCCTACCCCGCCCACATCTCCTGAATTCGGAGGTCCCAAGGTTGGCAAGTATGGTCAGTATACAGCATTGTAAAACTCCCGGGCTGTTCCAAAACTTTTGTCTATAGTTGCTATAAGCGTCGAGAAAGTAGAAGGTTTTAGAAACTAATCTATAGAGCAGGAGTCACCAACCTTTTTGAAACCAAGAGCTACTTCTTGGGTACTAATTAATGCGAATGGCTACCAGTTTGATACACACTTAAATAAATTGCCATAAATAGCCAATTTGCTCAATCTACCTTTAACTCTATGTTATTATTAATAATTAATGATATTTATCTCTGTAAAAACACTGATCATCTTAATGATTTCTCACAATAAATATATATAGAAACAGATAAACATTTTTATAAATATATTTCGACTCTTTAAAATTCAAAATTCAACCGAAAAAAAGAAAAGCATGACTAGCTAATTCGAATCTTTTTGAAAAAATAAAAAAATAATTTATGGAACATCATTAGTCATTTTTCCCACTCTCTCTTGTGGAGGGGGTCCGGTCCGATCCGGTGGCCTTGTACTGCTCGCCTGTGTATCGACTGGGGACATCTCTGCGCTGCTGGTCCGCCTCCGCTTGGGATGGTTTCCTGCTGGCTCCGCTGTGAACGGGACTCTCGCTGCTGTGTTGGATCCGCTTTGGACTGGACTCTCGCGACTGTGTTGGATCCATTGTGGATTGAACTTTCACAGTATCATGTTAGACCCGCTCGACATCCATTGCTTTCCTCCTCTCTAAGGTTCTCATAGTCATCATTGTCACCGACGTCCCACTGGGTGTGAGTTTTCCTTGCCCTTATGTGGGCCTACCTAGGATGTCGTGGTGGTCTGTGCAGCCCTTTGAGACACTAGTGATTTAGGGCTAGATAAGTAAACATTGATTGATTGATTGATTTTTCCTGATTAAGATTTATTTTAGAGTTTTGATGACATGATTTAAATAGGTTAACATCCAATCTGCACTTTGTTAGAATATATAACAAATTTGACCAAGCTATATTTCTAATAAAGACAAATATTTTCATCCTATTTTAATCATAATAAGTTTGAAGAAATATTTCACAAATATTCTTCGTCGAAAAAACGGAAGCTAAAATGAAGAATTAAATTTAAAATAATGTATTATTCTTTAAAATAAAAAATAAAAAAATTACTTGAACATTGATTTAAATTGTCAGGAAAGAAGAGGGAGGAATTTAAAAGGTAAAAAGGTATATGTGTTTAAAAATCCTAAAATCATGTTTGGTTGTATTTTTTCTCTAAAATTGTCTTTCTGAAAGTTATAAGAAGCAAAGTAAAAAAATTAATTAATTTATTTAAAAAAGTGAAGTCTTTAAAAAATTTTCTTGGATTTTCAAATTCTATTTGAGTTTTGTCTCTCTTAGTATTAAAAATGTCAAGCAAAGCGAGACCAGCTTGCTTGTAAATAAATACAATTAAAAAAATAGAGGCAGCTCACTGGTAAGTGCTGCTATTTGAGCTATTTTTAGAACAGGCCAGCGGGCTACTCATCTGGTCCTTACGGGTGACCTGGTGCCTGCGGGCACCGCGTTGCTGACCCCTGGTATAGACTGACCTGTTATTATTAGGATTATTTAAAGTTAAACATTTTCAAACATTACTAAAAAAGGCTGAAAATGGCTTCAGTTTGACCCTGGAACGGACTAAACGCATTCCCATTGTTTCCTATGTTGGCCTTCTTCAGGCCTGCCATCACATTCCAGGGTTTTTAAAGTGCTTATACTGGGCTCCATCCTCCTCCCTTTTTGGGGGTTTTATCTTATCACTGGAGACGGAGCGGTGATTGCGGCGAGAAGGAAGGAAGCGTCCCCAATGACCCGCCTCCTAGCACGCGTCTGTGATGTCCGGACCCCGCAGGTGAAAAGGTCAGCGGTGAGCAGCCTCACATTGGACTTTAGGAGGACACTTTGATCTCCCGGTGGGCCCAACATCCTGTCGGCCTCCTCATAAACACCTCCGAGGTACAATTGAGCCGAGTGGGAAGGTGGGGGGGTGATAAAACCAAACTGTCCCCCTCACCCCCCAGTCAAATAAAGAAGAAAATAGTGAATAAGGGAAGTGGAGCAGGAGGTTGAAGAAGAGTACAGGTTACTGACAATGGTGGGAGGGGTCCACACCTCACGTTCAACTCATTGCAGCGTCTCCGAGTCCTGACCTCCCCACTGCACCCCACTCCCACTCCATTTCCCACTAACAAACTTCTCCAGACCTGAGGGCGAAAAAATTCATCATAGAGCAATATTCCAGCCATTTTAATGCTTTTTCTGCTTTCTTCCCCCTGTCGCTTTAATTAGCCTTAATCCCTTCTTTTTGATGTGTGATTGCTATTGTTTATAACCTCTTTTCTGGCAAAGCAGCATCTAGTTTAGTGTGAAATAACATTAATTAAATCATGTTTACACTAGATGGCAGACCACCCAAAAAGAGGCCCTTTATTCATGTGAAATTGTAATTATGTGATTTACTCAAATGTAATTGTATGCATGTTTGCAATCAATGAATACAATGCCATTTATTGCAGGAAAATATCCAATGGAGAAAAGTATCATTTTTATGAAAAGTCTTGTAATAACATTACAGTAACATAGCCTGTATAAATAAAACAAACTGGAAAATAAAATGAGAAAAAATACATTTGTATATATAAAAATAATTCCTAAAATCACATTTAAAAAATCGTTTATTAAAGAAATAATTAAAAAAAAAAAATAAAATACATAAATAAAAATAAGAATAATTCATTATAGAAAATATGTGTCACAAATATATCCATCCATCCATCCATTTTCTACCGCTTATTCCCTTTCGGGTCGCGGGGGGCGCTGGCGCCTATCTCAGCTACAATCGGGCAGAAGGCGGGGTACACCCTGGACAAGTCGCCACGTCATCACAGGGCCAACACACATAGACAGACAACATTCACACTCACATTCACACAGTAGGGCCAATTTAGTGTTGCCAATCAACCTATCCCCAGGTGCATGTCTTTGGAAGTGGGAGGAAGCCGGAGAACCTGGAGGGAACCCACGCATTCACGGGGAGGAGTCACAAATATATACTAAACAATATTCTGATACAATAATCAATCAATCAATAAATCAATGTTTATTTATGTAACCCTAAATCACAAGTGTCTCAAAGGGCTGCACAAGCCACAACGACATCCTCGGTTTGGATCCCACTTAAGGGCAAGGAAAAACTCACAACCCAGTGGGATGTCAATGTGAATGACTATGAGAAACCTTGCAGAGGACCGCAGATGTGGGTGACCCCTACAAAATATAAGTAGATAAATAAAAGGGTTGTACCTGTATAGCGCTTTTCTACCTTCAAGGTACTCAAAGCACTTTGACACTACTTCCACATTTACCCATTCACACACTGATGGAGGGAGCTGCCATGCAAGGCGCTAACCAGCACCCATCAGAAGCAAGGGTGAAGTGTCTTGCTCAGGACACAATGGACATGACGAGGTTGGTACTAGGTGGGGATTGAACCAGGGACCCTCGGGTTGCGCATAGCCACTCTTCCACTGCGCCACGCCGTATGTAGTGTTAATCGTGTGAGGCAATGCAAATTAAACAATAAAACAAACAAATAACGGTTTGAATTGGTCCAAGGTTATCGGGGACTGTTATTACTGACGGACAGGTGACACAATGTGACTGGAGCCAGGCACGTAAGAAAACCCTCGTCTCCATGGCAACGTCTCCGACACTTTCACTCATTTGCTGCTTTTCCACTAACGCAGGGGTAGGCAACCCAGAACGTTGACAGAGCCATTTTGGACCCAGATAACACAACACTGTCAAGCGCCATACATATAAAACTTGCGGGCCGCATTAACATTAAATTTTTACATTAAGGTGGGGGCCGCAAAATAACATCTCGCGGGCCGCAATTGGCCCAAGGGCCGCGTGTCTGAGACCCCTGATCTACATTAAAATCTTATAATCAAATGTAATTCAATCATACAATGGATAAATTCACTTGCGAAACATGGCCCATAGTAAATAACACAGTAAAATAAAATAGATAATGATTTTCCGTTCGGGCTCCAGTACTCTGGAATACCCTCCCGGTAACAGTTCGCGATGCCACCTCAGTAAAAGCATTTAAGTCTCACCTTAAAACTCATTTGTATACTCTAGCCTTTAAATAGACTCCCTTTTTAGACCAGTTGATCTGCCGTTTCTTTTCTTTTTCTTCTATGTCCCACTCTCCCGTGTGGAGGGGGTCCGGTCCGATCCGGTGGCCATGTACTGCTCGCCTGTGTATCGGCTGGGGACATCTCTGCGCTGCTGGTCCGCCTACGCTTGGGATGGTTTCCTGCTGGCTCCGCTGTGAACGGGACTCTCGCTGCTGTGTCTTGGATCCTCTTTGGACTGGACTCTCGCGACTGTGTTGTATCCATTGTGGATTGAACTTTCACAGTATCCTGTTAGATCCGCTCGACATCCATTGCTTTCCTCCTCTCTAAGGTTCTCATAGTCATCATTATCACCGACGTCCCACTGGGTCATTATTGTCACCAATGTCCCACTGGGTGTGAGTTTTCCTTGCCCTTATGTGGGCCTACCGAGGATGTCGTGGTGGTTTGTGCAGCCCTTTGAGACACTAGTGATTTAGGGCTATATAAGTAAACATTGATTGATTGAGATAAACAGAAAAAAAAATTATTTGAAAATTAGCAGTCCATTAATAAATTAAAGAAACATATTTTTGATAGAAAAATATCCCATATAATTATGTATTGTACAGCATTACAATATAATGATATTAGCAATTTCATACTAAATTGTTTATTTTTCTATATGAAAATTAGCATTTTGAAAGTAAAATAATGTCACAAAATTAAGTCAATTAAGGTATGTAATTTAATGTTATGGTCCATATAAAATAGTACATATTGGCAGAACTGTAAATAAAATAACTACATATTTTAAGAACATAGCTTTTACAAAACAGTGCAGAACGTTTACAATAAAATAAAAAAACAATTTATTAAAATGACAATCAAAATACACAACATAATTTATGTATTTCAGGAACACGGCCTATGTGGAATAATAAAAAAAGTAGAATAAAAAAGATAAGTGTTAAGATTAGTATCCATTAAAAATAACTAAATTAGATAGATAGATAGATAGATAGTACTTTATTGATTCCTTCAGGAGAGTTCCTTCAGGAAAATTACAATTTTATTAGAGAAAAGGAAGAGTAATGTGTCATAGAAAATATCCCATAATATATTATTCTAATATTATAACATAAAAAAACGGTATCTTAAATATTACAGTGTAATAAAATTAGCATTCAAGAAATAAAGCAATGGAACAAAATGAAGTCGGATCAGTCATTTGATTCAGTCCCATAACCCGAATAAAATAGTACAAATTGGCAGAGCTGTACGTAATATACAAATATATACAGAGCTGTTTCACTACTGGCACAGTTTTCCAAAATCATTGGAAAACTATTCAATAACTGATTAGATAAATGTATCAACAAAAGTGGAACGCTTGTAGAGAACCATTCTGGGTTCCATACAAATAGCTCAACATCCATAATATTAATCCAAATAACAGAAGAAATTACCAATGCAATACATGGGAAATAATGTGCAGCCACAGTATTCATGGATCTTGACATAAATTACAACGAAATGGCATCAGAGGATTGGTATTGAACTGGGTAAGAAGCTATTCAACCAACAGCCAGCAATACGGGAAGATAGGTGAAAATATGTCAACAAAGCTAGATATATCTTGTGGTGTACCCCAGGGATCAATACTGGCACCAAAATTGTTTAATCTTTTTACAAACCACATTTGTAAATTTACAAAGGACTTAAAGTTAGTTTTATTTGCAAATGCTTTCTGTTCAGGAGAGAACATGCAGAAGATAATACAAATAATAGCAGAAGAAATTAACAAATTAAAAAGATTGCTTGACAAAAACAGACTATCTTTGAATCTCAGTAAAACTAAAATAATGGTATTTGGTAACAGTAGAAGGAGAAGTCAAACACAAATACAAATAGACAGAGTAGACATTGAAAGGGTAAAATAAACTAGATTATTTTCGTGTAATAATGGATTATAAAATTAACTGGGAATCTCATGTAAAAATGATTCAACATAAGGTGGCAAGAAATATGTCAATAATGAACAAAACAAAACGTTTTCTAGACCAAAAATCACTTCATATTGTGTTGCCATATCTGAGTTATTGTGCAGAAATATGGGAAAAGAACTACAAAAGTACACTTCATTCATTAACTGTGTTACAAAAAATGTCAGTTAGAATAAAACATTAAGTGGGATACAGAGAACATACAAACACTTTATTCATTGAATCACGAATATAGAAACATTCAACGATTTGGTAAAATTGCAAAAATGATGTACAAAGCAAACTATAACCTCAGGCTACCCAAGAATGTACAACAATTCTTCTCAACTAAAGAGGAGAAATATAACCTTAGAGGAAAATCTAACTTAAAACAAATTAAATACTTAGTACATTTAACATATCAGTGTGTGGAATTAAACTATGGAATGGATTAAGCAAAGAAGTTAAACAACGTAATGATATGATCGAGTTCAAGAGGTTGTTCAAATTAATAGTGTTTACAAAGTAAAAGGAAAAAGAATTATGGGAAATACCTTCATCCTTATTGAAAACAGGATATTCTTCATCTCAGTATGTGCATCAGCACTGACATAAATTATATATTGCAAGAACTGTTCTATTAATCATTCACTGATGTCATTGTGCTACAAAAAGAAGACAGTAAATAAACATATGTGTTTGTAAAAGCTCTGAAGTGGGAAAGGGGTAAGATTAAATAAACTTTGCTTCTTCCTACTCCTTTTCGGACTTGATGTAAAGACAAATTAACTGAAATTATGTGTGGTGTATTATGTTGTAAGTGTGTTCATGTTCAAAATAAACTAAACTCAATCAATCAATCAATCAAAGTACCATAAACAAAACAGTACAAAAGTTTTAGTTAAAATAATAGTGTATACACATTAATAATAGAGATCATAAATACAATTAATTATATGATCATTGTGACAAACAATTCTTTTTTGTGTTATTTTTTAAATTGGTGATGTATATATATATATATATATATATATATATATATATATATATATATATATATATATATATATATATATATATATGTAATCCGTTCATGGATGAGTATATCCGTTCGGCCACCGTGTTCAATGGAGAAGTCTGATCTACAAAATTTGCAGGCAGCATACCCCTTCCCCTTCAAACTGTCCTGGATGAACTGAAATTATTTTTCCAATCATTTTGGAACTTGCAAGCGTACTTTTTCTTCTTACTCGTCGTTGCCATGTCTCTTTTTCGTTCTTCTGCTTCGTCTCTGTTATGTTTTTGGACATTACTACTTGCCGTAGTTTTGAAGCAAGGCATGATGGGAATCCGGATGTTGCGCGTCAGTGTATTAACGTGCCGGCTGGAATAAACACACGCTGAGAAATAGCTTCGTGCCTGCCTACTTTATGGGTTATATATAAACCTATGGATAACGGAGACATATATAATAGTCTCCTTTTCAGGTGAGAGAGGACGCTAAAGGCAGTGCCTTTAAGGCACGCCCCCAATATTGTTGTCCGGGTGGAAATCGGGAGAAATTTGGGAGAATGGTTGCCCTAGGAGATTTTCGGGAGGGGCACTGAAATTCGAGAGTCTCACGGGAAAATTGTGAGGGATGGCAAGTATGAGTATCAGCAACAAACAAGTATGATAATCACAAGCCAGAAATATGAAATCTTCATTGGTTCCAAACAATAAGAGCCATTGAAAACTGCTGTGTAATCAGTAATGTGTTTAACGCAGCTGCCCAGACACTTCTCCACTTGGACAGGATGACAATGCAGGGCAATTCCATGCATGAGGGAGCAAACAGAGAGCGATGGCTGCACGTTTGATCAGAATCACAACGTCCCTCTGCAGCTTTGAAGTGCAAGTAGTGCAGCAGTAATAGCAGTGGTAGTATTGTTGTGTCTGCAGGATCAACACTTGGTCCGAGGCCCCCTGCCGTGCATTCTCTTCACTTTACAAGGTGTGTCGTTTGCTTTTCTAATCTTTTCACTTGCAAGAGATCAAAAACCCTGCTTCTTTTCTTCTTTCACTCACATGCTCCCTTTTGTCTCGCAGACCCAGTGCGGCAAATACACGAAGAGTGAATGACAAGGTACGCAATCATTTCTACTAACAAAACCATCTGGTTGAATGTTGGAATCATCAGACTTAGAGGATGCTCATTCAGTTGTTTAATTTTGCAGAAAAAAACGGATGACAGACAAAACTACAGTCATTACAGATGGCAACTTTCTGGTTTTAAGTAAGACTTATAGAAATCAAGAACATAAATTGAGGCAGTCAGTAACAGTTTAATTTTTGGTTCAAGCAAAGTGAAACTATAGAATTGCTCAAATCTGAGGACAAAAATGATAGAATCATGATTTTATAACAGGTTGCAGTCTCCAAGGTATGGACTTAACGAGTGACAAAAGGTGTTCTTCATCAATCTTGCGCCAACTTTCTCTGATTGCTGTTGTCAGATCAGCTTTGCAGGTTGGAGTCTTTTCATGGACCACTTTCTTCAATTTCCACAACACATTTTCAATTGGATTGAGAGGCAGACTATTTGCAGACCATGACTTTGACCTCCATCCACCGCCTCAGGAAGGGGAAGCAGTGCACTGTCCACACCATGTATGGTGCGGATGGTGTTCCGCTGACTTCGACCGCGGATGTTGTGGATCGGTGGAAGGAATACTTCGAAGACCTCCTCAATCCCACCAACACGTCTTCCTATGAGGAAGCGGTGCCTGGGGAATCTGCGGTGGGCTCTCTTATTTCTGGGGCTGAGGTTGCTGAGGTAGTTTAAAAGCTCCTTGGCGGCAAGGCCCCGGGGGTGGATGAGATCCGCCCAGAGTTCCTTAAGGCTCTGAATGCTGTTGGGCTGTCTTGGTTGACAAGACTCTGCAGCATCGCGTGGATTGGCAGACCGGGGTGGTGGTTCCTCTCTTTAAGAAGGAGAACCAGAGGGTGTGTTCCAACTATCGTGAGATCACACTCCCCAGCCTTCCTGGTAAGCTGTATTCAGGTTTACTGGAGAGGAGGCTACGCCGGATAGTCGAACCTCGGATTCAGGAGGAACAGTGTGGTTTTCGTCCTGGTCGTGGAACTGTGGACCAGCTCTATACACTCGTCAGGGTCCTTGAGGGTGCATGGGAGTTTGCTCAACCAGTCTACATGTGCTTCGTGGACTTGGAGAAGGCATTCGACCGTGTCCCTCTGGAAGTCCTGTGGGGAGTGCTCAGAGAGTATGGGGTATCGGACTGTCTGACAGTGGCAGTCCGATCCCTGTACGATCAGTGTCAGAGCTTGGTCCGCATTGCCGGCAGTAAGTCGGACACGTTTCCAGTGAGGGTTGGACTCCGCCAGGGCTGTCCTTTGTCACCGATTCTGTTCATAACTTTTATGTCTAGCATTTCTATGCACAGTCAAGGCGTTGAGGGGATCCAGTTTGGTGGCTGCAGAATTAGTTCTCTGCTTTTTGTAGATGATGTTGTTCTGATGGCTTTATCTGGCCAGGATCTTCAGCTCTCACTGGATCAGTTCGCAGCCGAGTGTGAAGCGACTGGGATGAGAATCAGCACCTCCAAGTCTGAGTCCATGGTTCTCGCCCGGAAAAGGGTGGAGTGCCATCTCCAGGTTGACTCTACCCCAAGTGGAGGAGTTCAAGTACCTAGGAGTCTTGTTCACGAGTGAGGGAAGAGTGGATCGTGAGATCGACAGGCGGATCGGTGCGGTGTCTTCAGTAATGCGGACGCTGTATGGATCCGTTGTGGTGAAGAAGGAGCTGGGCCGGAAGGCAAAGATCTCTATTTATCGGTCGATCTACGTTTCCATCCTCACCTATGGTCATGAGCTTTGGGTCATGACCGAAAGGACACAATCACGGGTACAAGCGGCCGAAATGAGTCTCTTCCGCCGGGTGGCGGGGCTCTCCCTTAGAGATAGGGTGAGAAGCTCTGCCATCCGGGAGGAACTCAAAGTAAAGCCACTGCTCCTCCACATCGAGAGGAGCCAGATGAGGTGGTTCGGGCATCTGGTCAGGACGCCACCCAAACGCCACCCTAGGGAGATGTTTCGGGCACGTCCGACCGGTAGGAGGCCACGGGGAAGACCCAGGACACGTTGGGAAGACTGTGTCTCCCGGCTGGCCTGGGAACGCCTCGGGATTCCCCGGGAAGAGCTGGACGAAGTGGCTGGGGAGAGGAGCGTCTAGGCTTCCCTGCTTAGGCTGCTGCCCCCGCGACCCGACCTCGGATAAGCGGAAGAAGATGGATGGATGGATGGACATTGACCTCATATATCTTTCTTCAAGGAACGTTTTTTTATAGTTTTTGCTCAATGGCAAGATTCATTATCATCTTGAAAAATTATGTCATCCCCAAATCCCCTTTCCATTGATGGAATAAGAGACGTGTCCAAAATGTCAATCTTTATTTAAGATGTAATGGCACACTGCAAAAACTGAAATCTAAGTGAGATTAAACATCTCAAATAAGGGTGATATTTGTTTATTTTCTGTCAGATAAGATAATTCTTCTCACTAAGCAGATTTTATGTAAGATTGTTTTACTTGTTTTCAGGGTTTTGATCCTAAATGATCTCAGTAAGATATTACAGCTTGTTGCTAAGATCTTATCACCTATATTGAGTAAAACATGACACTTGAAACTAGAATATTAACTGTTGCAAAGCCGTGTCGTCAACACCCACAAGTATAAAATTACTTTTTCAAAGTAATCATTTCTTATTCCCCCCAAAAAAAAATCATGATTTTGACCAAATTGTGTCTCATAATTAAAACAAATAGCAACCAAATGGACTTTGCTGTTTGATTTTCAATGAAACAATAGAATATGCGTACTCATATAGTAGTACGGTTGGCACAGTACAGTAAACTGACAGTTAATATTTAAACATTTAACATTTCAAACAATTTTGAACACAGATAGTTTGTGCATATTCAGACAAATTCTTCAAAATTACAATTTAAAATTTTTTAGCCCGGGGCCGGCCTGTAGAAATGCCCACAAATTGACTGAAAGAGAATGCACTTGGTGCGATGATGTCATGTTGTTTATGGAAAAATGCATTTTTAGACAATAAGATTTGCCTGAGCGGCTAGTAGACCCCGGGAGTAATAAGTGGTTGCTTTGTTGCCTTTCCATTAAGAACAATAAATTACTTTTTAAGTATAGGTTTGCTGGTTTCAAGAAATGTAAGGCATATCATTATGTCAAGATAATGGCATTAGAATTTACTTAATTTCGGGATATTTTTCAACATATTGAGCAAAAAGGTCTTTTTTATACCAAGAAAAGTGCACTTGTTATTACTGAGAATATTCGTATTTTAAGGTATTTTTGGATCCATTGAGGTTAGCTAATTTTACTTGTTTTGGAAAGTCTTGACAGGTCAAATTTTCTTGTTCTATTGGCAGAATATTATGCTTAGGTCAAATAAAATACTCCTCATTTTAGTATTTTTTTTCTTGTTTTTGAACACTGACTTTTTGCAGTGCAGCCTTCTCCCAAGTGCCATTACCTGACATGCAGCCTATATCAACAATGACTTTGGAAATGTGCATGTTTTCTTCAGGCAGTCGTCTTTATATACAGTATCTCACTGGAACAATACCAAACAAAAGTTCCAGCGTCACCAAACAATTCATCACTAAATTAGACTTTCATCCAGTCACCCATAAACCACCATTGCTTTTCCTTAGCTCATTAGACCCTTGTTTTTTTATGTTTCGGTATTAACAACAACTTTAATTTAGCTTTTCTGTATTTAAATGCCATTTTCTTTAGGAGCTTTCTACAGTTCGGTCCAGTTTCCACCTATTTGTTCATTTGTTTTGCTGTACATTTTCAAAACATATTGCTTGAAGTTTTCTGTCTTGGCCCTTTGACGTTTGATTTGGTTGACCAGTATGCTTGTCTTTTACAACCTTTCCATGTTGTTTGTACTTGGTCTTGGTTTTTGACACAACCGACTGTCAACAATCAACATACTTTGCAACATTGCATGATATACCTTCTTGCAGAAGTTTGATCTCTCCTTTGTTTCAATTGACATCTCTCATGTTCTAGCCATGGTTTATGCCAATCCACACAATCCAAACAGCCCTCCTAGGTGTGAACACTCCTTCTAAACTGCGGACTAATAAACATATTTAATTTGATGTAGGTATTAGTTTAGGAAATTAATACTTACAGGGTAAATCCATCATTTTCCTCAGAATTGACTGATTCCCTCATTTGAATCATTGTGCTTGATCTAAAAATGAAACTGACTACCACATTTTATTTTCTTGATTTATTCTAGTGTTAAAGGACAAACGTTGCCAGTTGAAATTATTGTAGTTTTGTGTCATGTCTGTTATCTGATTGTCTTCTACGAAACTAAACAACTGAATAAACATCCTCTAAGTCTGATGCCATCCATCCATCTTCTTCCGCTTATCCGATGTTGGGTCTCGGGGGCAGCAGCCTAAGCAGGGAAGCCCAGAGGCTTACCCAGGACGGCTGGGAGACCTGGTCTTCCCCGTGGCCTCCTACCGGTCGGACGTGCCCTAAACACCTCCCTAGGGAGGCATTCAGGTGCATCCTGACCAGAAGCCCAAACCACCTCATCTGGCTCCTCTTGATGTGGCACAGCAGCCACATGACCATAGGTGAGGATGGGAACGTAGATCGACCGATAAACTGAGAGCTTTGCCTTCCGGGCCAGCTCCTTCTTCACCACAACAGATCAATACAGCATCCGCATTACTGAAGACGCCGCACCGATCCGCCCTTTGATCTCACAATCCACTCTTCCGTCAGTCGTGAACAAAACTCAGAGGCACTTGAACTCCTCCACTTGGGGCAGGGTCTCCTCCCCAACCCAGAGATTGCACTCCACCCTTTTCCGGGCGAGAACCATGGACTCGGACTTGGAGGTGATGATTTCTCATCCCAATTGCTTCACATTCGGCTGTGACCTGATCCAGTGAGAGCTGAAGATCCTGGCAGGATGAAGCCATCAGGACCACATAATCTGCAAAAGTCTGATGATTCCATCATTTTGCCAGGGCTTGTACTTCCAACACATTTGCAGTCCTCCAATGGAGAGATTGATAGTAAACCAGTCTTCTCCGAATCGAATTGTCAAAAAGTCGACTCTTCTAACCAGGGATGGGCAATGTTAACATTTCAACCGATACGGTACCATTTCCCGGTACCTGGGAATCGATACCGGTGCCGTAAGGTACCAGTTTTTGGTTCTTATGTGTGTGTTAATGTGTTAATAAATATTAGTTTCTCAAAAAATTATATATATTTTTTAAAGGCTTACTGAAATGAGATTTTGTTATTCAAACGGGGATAGCAGGTCCATTCTATGTGTCATACTTGATCATTTCGCGATATTGCCATATTTTTGCTGAAAGGATTAAGTAGAGAACATCGATGATAAAGTTCGCAACTTTTGGTCGCTAATAAATATGCCTTGCCTATACCGGAAGTAGCAGACGATGTTCGCGTGACGTCACGGGTTGTCGGGCTCCTCACATCCTCACATTGTTTACAATCATAGCCTACAGCAGCAAGAGCAATTCGGACCGAGAAAGCGACGATTTCCCCATTAATTTGAGCGAGGATGAAAGATTCGTGGATGAGAAAAGTTAGAGTGAAGCACTAGAAAAAAAAAGGCGAGGGCAGTGACAGCGATTCAGATGTTATTAGACACATTTGCTAGGATAATTCTGGAAAATCCCTTATCCGTTTATTGTGTTACTAGTGTTTTAGTGAGATTATAAAGTCATACATGAAAGTCGGAGGGGTTTGGTGACCGCCAGTGTCTCTGATGGAAGCCATGGAGGAGCCAAGAAAGTCGCAGCTGCCTTTTTGACAGCTGCTGCAGGAGGACGCAAGCTCTGCTCATGTCTCCGGAGAGAGCCGACTTATTACCACAATTTTCTCACCGAAACCTGCGGAACATGTTCGCTTGAATGCTCTGTTCCATATTAAAGCTTCACAACAAACAAAGAAACACTGCGTGTGTTTTGGTTGCCAAAGGCAGCTGCAATCCACCGCTTTCCACCAACAGCATTTTTCTTTATAGTCTCCATTATTAATTGAACAAATTGCAAAAGATTCAGCAACACAGATGTCCAAAATACTGTGTAATTATACGATTAAAGCAGATAACTTTTAGCCGTGAGTGGTGCTGGGATAAAATGTCCGCTACAACTAATAACGTCACAAGCACGCGTCAACATAAGCGTCATCATTCCCAGCGTTTTCAACAGGAAACTTTGCGGGAAATTTTAAATTGCAATTTTAGTAAACTAAAAAGGCCGTATTGGCATGTGTTGCAATGTTAATATTTCATCATTGATATATAAACTATCAGACTGCGTGGTCAGCAGTAGTGGGTTTCAGTAGGCCTTTAAATTGACGTTTAACAATGTGCTGAAAATTTCTGTTGTGTCGTTGTTAAATCGTATTTTTTTTTTTTTTTTTACTTCTTGGTTAAAAAAAAAAGTACACTGTGGGAATTAGCAATTTTAAGAAGTCAAATCACAGCCCATACTAAAACGTTTCCAAAACTCTCTTGGGAGCTCGAAGGGTTTCAGTGGCAGACATAGTAGTTCTATATCAGCTGTGCATACAGCCTGTATCAGCTGACCCTAACATACACACCACACCCCCCCTCAACTGCTCAGACAAAAGAGTCAATGAGAGAGTCCGCAATAAAACTTTATGGAGCCATGTTATGAACACCATACCAATACCCGCTAGTATCAATGGAATTTGGTCGGTGCCTATAAAAGTATTGGATTCCGTACCCATCCCTAATTCTAAAACACTCATAGTCTGAAACAGAGTAAATGCGATTTTCATTATTTTTTATTGGAAAAATGGTTTCGGTTTTTAGTCTATCGAAACCACAAACCCACAAACCCTGAATGCGTGGAGAGGTTGAGCTTCTTCTCAAGGAGAGGAATGCAGCCTTGGAGTCTGGAGATCAAACACTTCATCGTGGCCTACATAGACAACCTACAGAAAGTAATGGAAGAAAAGATAGAAGTCTACCTTGTTAGTAACAATCCAAGACAGGTGTCCCACAAACTCACAACAGCAGAGGAAGAACTGTCAGAAGAACGGAACATCTTCGACATCCCCTACTGTGACCAAAAAAAAAAAAAAAACACTTTCTACAGTCAACATGAAGTCTGCCACACTCTGGGAAGGTTCAAAAAGCAGTTAGACCAGATGGTGTTCCTGGTCATGTTCTAAAGCAGACCTGGGCAAAATAAGGCCCGGGGGCCACATGCGGCCCGTTAAGCTTTTCAATCTGGCCCGCCGGACATTCCCAAATAATTTTTTAGATTTTTAAGATGGAAAGTGTAGCTGCCATTATGATGTGCACTCATGTTTTCTACCGACCGTAAGTCTTCAACTATACTAAGTATTTCAGTGGTTGGAATCTGTACTTATTGCTGATATACTAGTTACTATGGTAATCTAATTACTTACTATGGTCATCTAATTAGTTACTATGGTCATCTACGTCCCAGCAGCTCAGACGAGGCACCAAGCAGTGTGGGCGGGAAGCGTTTCCAAAGACGCGGAGGGAGATTTTCACAACAAAGTTCTAAAGCTTAGTGATGTTTTAAATATATCAGATTGTAGATGTGTTTATTTTGTACCCTTCGCATTCATATTTCACTGTTTGTTGCATTTTTGTTGCGTTTCACTTAATTGTAAAATAAGTCGATTGAAAGGGGGTGTGACATTCATATTTTGTCAATATTCAGTGTTTTATCCTTCATAGAAAAATTTAAAATTCCATCACGTTTTTTTAAGGCAGTCTGTCGTAACGTTTTTAGCATTCAATCAGACATTATTGTGAGATTTTGTGTTAGTGTTCCTAAAAATTTATATACTGGCCCCCAGACACATTTTTTCTCTAAATGTGGCCCCCCTAGTCAAAATAATTGCCCAGGCCTGTTCTAAAGACCTGAGCAGACCAGCTGGCTGGAATCTTCATGCTAAACTTTAACCAATTCCTGCTCTACCAAACTGCTAGAAGTTATTTGTTATTGTTCCTCCTCCTAAGATAAACAATGCAAAACTTAGACTTGTCTAGACTAGATCTGACCAATCAGACTTAGATCTGACCAAGGTAAGTCTATGAGCATGACCCGATGAAGCCTACTCGTGTAACGAGGGCCAGCCAGTGGGCTGGACCACGTGTACGTTTTTAAACCTCACTATCTGACGACTTCAAGAGCAGTGCTGGCTATTGGGTAAGTAGCCCGGGCTCTTAGCTCAGTAGATAGCATGCTGTGTCAGGACAGGAAAGCAGGGACTGAACCATGGGGGTTACACTGGGCCAATCGGTGACGGACCACTGGACAGACGTTTTTTTGTTAAGGATAACGACAGGTTGCTGCGCACAGGTCCACATTTTGTCTCACTTGCTTCTCCCCCTGCAAAACATTTTAGCATCGCATGACGTGAGCCTACATCTGGTTTGGGATTGTAGCGGGGCAGTCTGAACCAAAAAGTTCAGGGCCAAACATTGTATCCTAGGCCACTCCTGATTGCTCCACAGTAGGTTTCCTGGCACTCGGCATGTGTGTGTAGTGTATAAATTGCACAGCTGCAGAAGGCAAAGCGCTCCAGAGACTCATCAACACCTCCCTTCGATGACAGATACCACACATGGTGTTTGAGGAAAGCCAAAACCATCTTCAGAGCTCCATCACACATCAACTGTCTGAACAAATGTGTGGGACAATATATCGTCCAGCAAAATGTGGCTTAAAAACAGTATACTCTACATCCATTTTTAGTCGTAGATATAAGAAGTTTGAAAACACTTTTCACCCAAGAGCAACAACTGTCCTGAGTGAGGAACAATACTCCTATTTGCACTGCTTTGAAAAAAAAAATCATGTCATGTATGATCCATATTTGCACTGCTTTATAACATTTATACTACATATTTGCCCATACTGAAAGTGAAAAAAAGAAAATAGATTTGAGAGTTTTGTCTTTTTTTGTAGCTTATCTTGTTTATGCTCAGTGGCCTAGTTGGTAGATTGTCCGCCCTGAGATCGGTAGGTCGTGAGTTCAAACCCCGGCCAAATCAGACCGAAGACTACAAAAATTACCTCCCTGCTGGGCACTCAGCATCAAGGGTTGGAATTGGGGGTTAAATCACCAAAAATGATACCTGGGCGTGGCCACCGCTGCTGCTCACTGCTCTCCTCACCACCCAGGGGGTGATCAAGGGTGATGGGTCAATGGGTCAAATGCAGAAAATAATTTCGCCACACCTAGTGTGTGTGTGACAATCATTGGTACTTTGACTTTAACTGTGTTATTACTTGCTGTAAGTGACCTCAGGATGCAGAGACGGGAAGACAACGTGCAGGTAAAAAATATTTACTGAAGAAAAAAGCATCACTGTAACGCTTCGAAAAAAGAAAAAAATATTGGTTCTTTTGTGAACATCACAACCCTTCATTGTTTTGATCAAGTTTGATACTCTAACATTTAACGATGTAGAACAAATAAAAATACAACTAAACTAAGATTCAACAGAAAAAAGTTGATTTGCAATTCTGGTCATAATTTGCATTTTTTAACTCACACATCTTCTTTTCTTTAGGTTTATGGATTTCAATGCCTTGAAGTTGATAGTTCTGCTATTAGCTAATAATTAATGCAGGAACCATTTGTTTTGTATGTGTCTATTTAAAAAATAAACACATTACATTGTTCTGGCATGATACATGATACGTTTAATTTTCTTATCACCATGCAAAGCTGACATCTGCATCGCATTGTATTGAATTGTAATGTTTTAAAAAGTATTGTTAGTGAATCGAATCATAATCATAACCCATATATATATATATATATATATATATATATATATATATATATATATGTATATATATATGTATATATATATATATATATATATATATAAATAGGCCCCAGCACCATATATATATATATATATATATATATATATATATATATATATATATATATATATATATATATATATATATATATATATATATATATATATATATATATATATATATATATATATATAGGTTTAGATTTACTTTTGGGTTTTCAATCATTTCCGGCTTCAAAATAAAAGTGCTTACACTTTACATCTGGTTTGACTACACTAACAAAATAAAAGTGTCTTAATTGTCTTATATTACGATCGTGCTTTGCCAAAGATGTTTTGTAAAGTAATCTGTGATATTTCCATCTAAATAAATGCTTGTGCATCAGTTAAAGAATATTGGGGAAAATGTTTTTGACCGGCTGAAATATTGTGTAAATTATTTTAAAACATGTTCTGATTAATACCCTTCAGTTACAGATTACAGGCTGGATGTTACAATTTATTGATAAACAAATAAGGTTAAAACATTGTCTTGCAGCGATATGAATTCCATTAACTTGTACGTTTGTACACCATGTAATGTATTGAATATCAGAACCATTTTTTCAGGTAGAAATATCGCAGAACATTTTTGACAATCAAAGCATGTTCATTACCATCTAGAGTTTGTGTTATTAACACTTGAAACTGGTAAAAACATGGTGTAGCTCCTCGTCTCAATACAAGTGTCTGTCATGGTCCTTGCCTGGTTCATGTTTGAAATGTTTCGTTTGGTGTTTGTTGTTCATTTCTGTTCTTATGCTCCCTTCGTGCCATGGACAATAATTCTTTTGCACCTGCCTCTTGATCTTTCTGTGTGGAGTTTGCATGTTCTCCCCGTGACTGCGTGGGTTCCCTCCGGGTACTCCGGCTTCCTCCCACTTCCAAAGACATGCACCTGGGGATAAGTTGATTGGCAACATTAAATTGGCCCTAGTGAGTGAATGTGAGTGTGAATGTTGTCTGTCTATCTGTGTTGGCCCTGTGATGAGGTGGTGACTTGTCCAGGGTGTATTCCGCCTTCCCTCCGAATTAAGCTGGGATAGGCTCCAGCACCCCCCGCGACCCCGAGAGGGACAAGCTGTAGAAAATGTATGGATGGATGGTTGTATTATTAGCTGTCTTATTATAATTTTACTGATTTGCAACAAGTTATTACATCTATACATATACATACATACATACATATATATATATATATATATATATATATATATATATATATATATATATATATATATATATATATATATATATATATTTATATTTTGGCCCTGTGATGAGGTGGTGACCTATCCAGGGTATACGCCGCCTTCCGCCCAAATGCAGCTGAGATAGGCTTCAGCACTCCCCGCGACCCCAAAAGGGACAAGCAGTAGGAAATGGATGGACGGGTGTGAATGTGAGTGTGAATGTTGTCCGTCTATCTGTGTTGGCCCTGGGATGAGGTCGCGACTCATCACCCCCCAGATCCCTGAAAGGGACAAACGGTAGAAAACCGATGGATGGATATACACACATATATATATATATATATATATATATATATATATATATATATATATATATATATATATATATATATATATATATATATATATATATATATATATATATATATATATACATATATATACACATATAGATATATATATGTATATATATACACACATATATATATATATATATATATATATATATATATATATATATATATATATATATATATATATATATATATATATATGTATATGTATATATATCTTAGGGCTGTTGTGAATCTTTGGGTGTCCCGAGATTCGGTTCAATATCGATTTTTGGGGTCACGATTCGATAATTCATCGAATTTTTTTCAATTCGATTCGATTCTCGATTCAAAAATGATATTTTCCCGATTCAAAACGATTCTGTATTCATTCAATACATAGGATTTCAGCAGGATCTACCCCAGTCTGCTGACAAGCTAGCAGAGTAGTAGATTTAAAAAAAAAAAAAAGCTTTTACAATTGTAAAGGACAATGATTTATCAACTGATTGCAATGATGTAAATTTGTTTTAACTATTAAACGAACCAAATATATGACTTATTTTCTCTTTGTGAAAATATTGGACACAGTGTGTTGTCAAGCTTATGAGATGCGATGCAAGTGTAAACCACTGTGACACTATTGTGTTTTATTTTTATTTTTATAAATGTCTAATGATAATGTCAATGAGGGATTTTTAATCACTGCTATGCTGAAAGTAAAACTAATATTGATACTGTTGTTGATAATATTCATTTTTGTTTCACTACTTTTGGTTTGTTCTGTGTCGTGTTTTTGTCTGTTCAATTGCTCTGTTTATTGCAGTTCTGAGTGTTGCTGGGTCAGGTTTGGTTTTGGAATTGGATTGCATTGTTATGGTATTGCTGTGTAGTGGTTTGTTGGATTGATAAAAAAAAAAAAAAGATTTAAATTTTTTTTTTTTTTTTTAAAAATGAGAATCGCACAACGTGAGAATCGCAATTCAAATTCGAATCGATTTTTTCCCATATATATATATATATATATATATATATATATATATATATATATATATATATTAGGGCTGGGCAACGATTAAAAATTTCAATCGAAGTTAATTGCACTATTTCTCTGATTAATCGCGATTAACTGCATTGTATATGTAAAGCCCAATAATGAATTCAAAAGTAGTGTGTAGTGCACCTTTATTGGAATATTCCCCCACATGAACAAAAGCGCCCAACATTTTTTTGTGCAAACACAATTTAAATCAGTCCTTGTTAAACAGTAGCAGTTAAATTGCATATTTTATGAAAATCAACTAAAAAAATGTAAATACAAACATTTAAGCTTATTGCCACTGCCAGGGTATTTAAGTTATCCTATTTGTTATGGAAAACAAATATAATCTACATACAAATCTCTGAGCCACAATCATAACATCTGAACAGGCAATTTCTGAGGTAACAGCAGAAACATTTTTTTTTATCAGGGATCTTTTGTTTAAAAAACCTATATTAAAGGTAGTGGGCTGTTTTAGGGGATTTTTGATCAAATTATCCGTAGCAGCAATATTAATAATGTTGTGTTTATTCTGCGTAGTGCACTTAAAATAATTATGACCATATCTAGGAATTGATATGATGGGAATTTTCCGATTGTTTGCTTGGTGCTTTGATAAACTGAACGCATATACATGGTACTATATTGTGATGTTATGAGCCAGGGAATAAAAGAACTACCCTACCCAGCATGCAACAGGAGTGACGAGCATGCGCGGTAGCCCGGTATAGGTTGTGTCGCCATGACGGCATCTTGCATGTTGTGATATGCACGCTCTGAAAGTAAACGTTAAGAACTCAGCCAACACTCCTCGTCTGCATTATTCATAAATAGACAGACAACACATACAGTATACTCCGCTGCTTCACAGGCCGTTGGATGTAGCCGGCAAAGTATTCCCATGCTTGCTAGCTGGTCTAGCAAGCACGCGTCATTCAGTCCAAAACGGCCCGATCCATCCACATTCAGAATGGTCTGGCGGTCGTAAGTGATCCCGGAGTGACCACGCTGTAAGCCAGCCATGAAATTTGCAGAATTGTCCGGTATTTTTGCCAAATGTTCCATCTTTACCAAGAGCCCCTCGACGTCGAAGCCCGTCCGGGCGCCGCCATCTTGTTAAGAAAAGGCGTTAACAAAATAAAAGCATGTAAACAACATAAGCAAATGTGCGATAAAATAATTGTCGGTGTTAATAGATTGATGAGTTAACTCGTAATTAACGCATTAATTTGCCCACCCCTAATATATATATATATGTATATATATATATATTAAAAAATTTAAAAAGAAAATAAAAAAATCGATTTAAAAAAAAATTAGAATATATTCTGAATCGCACAACATAAACGATTCGATTCGTATTCAAATCGATTTTTTCCCACACCCCTAATGTGTGTATATATATATATATATATATATATATATATATAGATATATATATATATATATATATATATATATATATATATATATATATATATATATATATATATATATATATATATATATATATATTTGTGTGTGTTTGTGTTCGTGTGTGTGTGCAAATAGTCAAATTGTTTAAGAACAACGTTTCTCAATTTTTACTCTATTTATGTTTTTTTGTTGTTTTTTTTAACTTGGGACAACTTGCGGGCCAGATTGTGGACACTGGCGGGCCGGAATCCGTGGTTTGAGGACCACTGCTGTAGAATGATGAAAGATGGTTACTGTTCTGAGCAGGCAGACTGTTAGGACAGACCACGCCCCTCCGATGATGCAGCCAATCAGGAGGCCTCTCTGAGGGCCAAGGGCAGGGAGGAGGAAAAAGGTTTATTGGCTCACCTAGCAGCTTTTCTCGTCTGTGCTGTGGAGGAGAAGCCGGAGAGCACACACACATTTCATACACACATGCACACACACGTATGCACAGGTTCCGCGGTCACTGCATCCTGCAACTTGAAACAAAAGAAACTTTGTGCCAATTCACACAAAGCAAAAGGTACAAATGACGGAGTGACTTTGAACGCATCACTTTTTTTCTGCGGAGACAACAGCGTCGGACTATGAGGAAACTTCCCACTCCAAACAACCATTTTTTTCTTTTACAACTTTTTGTCCTTTTTGACTCATTTGGAGAGCTGGATTTTTGGATGAGACCCCGCTAGTTTGGACTTTAGCATATTTTTTGTGGGGTGGGAGGAACGATCGTTGATAGGCAAAGTCTCGGAGGATTTTGGAGACAGAAAATATGGCAACACTTCTGATCTGCGGGTTTATTCTACTCAAGGTAAAACCCTCCTTAAATCACTACAATTTGTTTTATAACAGCTAAAACACACTACTGACTTTCATTATATTCATTATTTGGTCATTTATTTCTATATTTAGTATAATACAGGGACAATAAGATTACTTTAATGTCATTCACAATCTAAATGTTTACATTAACTTCTTGTCTGATACGTACAATTTAGAGTATTGAAGTTTCTCAGTTACCACACTTCCTGCAAACACACACACACACACACACACACACACACACACACACACACACACACACACTCTCTCACACACACACACACCAAAGAGTTTTCATGTTGGAAAAATGTTTGCAACTTTTTTTTCGGAGAATGTCTGATGTATTCAACTGTAAAAAAAAAAAGAAAAAAAAAAGCCACTTTTCCATTCACATGACACTTTTTTCATGCCACCACAGTGGTCCAACAGCTACAGTGGAGCAAAGTTATTTTTCTTCATAAAAGTCAGGAATGTATATATGCCAGGGGGCTCATTAAAGTTGCAGTTATAGTTGATTGCATATTATTATCATTATTATTAGGTCGAGATGAGTCTAGGCCAGACCTGGGCAAATTAAGGCCCAGGGACCGCATGCGGCCCGTTGAGCTTTTCGATCTGGCCCGCTGGAAATTCCCAAATAATTGTTTTAGATGTTTAAGATGGAAAGTGTAGCTGCCATTATGATGTGCAGCTACTTCAACTATACTAAGTCTTTCAATGCTTGGAATCTGCGTCATATACTAGTTACTATGGTCATCTAATTACTTACTATGGTCATCTAATTACTTACTATGGTCACTATGAGATTTCTCAGACTGTAGGTGGTTTTTTTTTTCACTATGTTTGTTGCATTTTGGTGGCGTTTCGGTTGGTTGTAAAATGTGTTGTTAATATTCAGTGTTTTATCATTTGAAGTTAATATAATAAATTCCACATTCTTTATTTTCATTTACATTCTGGGTGTCTCATTCAGTAAAAAAAATTCAAAATCAATTCCGTTTTTTTAAGGCGGTCTTTCATAACGTTTTTAGCTTTCAATCATTATTGTGAGGTTATGTATTAGGGTTCCTAAAAATAGATATACCGGCCCCCAGACACACTTTTTTTAATCTAAATCAGGCCCCCCTACTAAAATAATTGCCAGGGCCTGGTCTCGGCCCTACAGCCTCAGGCATCCTGCCATCCAACCCCCCCTGGGGCTTGTAGTCATGTCTCAACATTCTCCCCAGTGAAAACACTTGTGTTACATCAAAGTCTAACTCTATATACGTACTGCCTTTTGTTGTCTTGAAGAATGCTATATACGTGTCATACTTTATTGTTATTATTATCATTAAAATACCGATTTGTTTTGACTTTCAACTTCTATATCGTATATTAACTTTTTTTCTCTCTACTACTTCACATATTTAAAAACCTCTTAAGGCCCAAGCTGTTTGTTTACATATTTTTTTTTAAGTTCTCATTGTTATTTGGGCTTATTGTAACCTAATTAGAATAAAAACTAAGAATCATCTTTTGATATGATGTACTTAGTCCATAAGTAACAAACGTGTACTTCATGTTTAGTGACATGCTAATTCTTATTTTTACACTGTTTCCAAATTCCATTGTATGTTATACTCTTCTGACACCACTAGATTGCAGTATAAGTGTCCACATACGGGCCATCTATATCCTACCGCTTGTCCCTTTTGGGGTAGCGGGGGGTGCTGGAGCCTAGGCGTCCATCGTTGGACAACACCAGCACCTGAGTGTTAAGCTACAAGCCAAGTGAAAAAGGCCCGCCCACGAAACGCTGTGTCCTGCAAAAAAGCGCTAAACTTCAGAACATCACTTTTTTTCATATCACGTTCTGTGTGTGTTTTTGTTATTCCTATTTTGGCCAACATAGCGAGCTGGCGCCAGTCAGTCTGTGAGTTTATCAAAGTGGCGTTATAAAACACGTCATTTTCCATCCATCTGTCCAACCATCCATCCATTTTCTACCACTTGTCTCTTTTTGGGGTCGTGGGGGTCTCTGGAGCCTATCTCGGCTGGATTCGGGCGGAAGGCGGCGTACACCCTGGACAAGTCGCCACCTCATCGCAGGGCCTACACAGATAGACAGACTCGGGCCAATTTAGTGTTGCTAATCAACTTATCCCCAGGTGCATGTCTTTGGAGGTAGGAGGAAGCCGGAGTACCCGGAGGGAACCCACACAGTCACGGGGAGAACATGCAAACTTCATAAGACCCCAATTCAGTAGTGTACACAATTTTGGAAATAAGAGCCAAATGGTGCTGTCCACGCATGTGGCCAACTAAGCCTTAAGTAACATTATGTGTCTACTATGTGTAGTATGCATTCCAGGCCAGTAGTGGGCGATGTCTCTTTAGAAAACAGCGTAGAATGTGAAGCAACTGCCTGCAAAAGTCTTTTAAAATGCTCCAGTTCTTCATGTGAGTGACAACATCGGTCACTGTTTATCCGCTGGACACAGACATGATAAAGTAAATGTATATTCTGATGTTAATAGCACCGCTTTAACGACATTTGCCATTGGCATATTCTTGCTTGTTGTCCAGGAAGTATTTTTAAAACACGCTTCGCCGTCTACTCATGACATACGGATGAACAATTTGGTGTTTTGTTTGTTTCGACATTGTAGCTTTAAGGCCCTGCGATGAGTTGGCGACTTGTCCAGGGAGTACCTTCCGCCCGAATGCAGCTGAGATAGCTTGCATGCAATGCAGCATTATCGCCGGATACGCGTTATTAGCACAAACATTAGCCATGTTGCCATCGTTTTGGTGATGGCAACCAGGAAACAACAATTATCGCGCATCCACACATAGGGCAACGTATTTCTAAAATGTATGCCAGTTTTAAACATTTGTTCCAAAATTATAAGACAGAGTTAGATTTGTGATACTTAGGGCATCTCATTGTGAAAATGTGGCCTCGCTCAGGGGTTTCCAGAGTGGAACATTTACCCTTCTTTTCTCCCAAATTGTGGCCTATATAAAGCGTGACTATTTATTACGTTAAACATTTAAACAACTCCCTAAGGCGGATGGGCCTGGAAATTTCAACCACAGAACGACACTTGAAAAATGATCAGCGTCTCTCCGGTTTGATTTACCATCTTACTTTGCACAGCATCCATCCTTTAATTTGTCCCTCATGCTCCCTGTATATGTACTAATGACAGTAATCAACATTGGGGGTGAGGGGGGTTGGGAAGGCTAGACACCATCACCCCACCCGCCTCCTTTCCTCCCAAGACGAGGCAGGCCTTCTCTGCTGAAAGAGCCTTGTCTTGTCCGCCATGAGTGGGTCAACGTGTCCGCGTGGGGGGAAGAAATAATGCATCCTTTTGTGAGTTTATTTTCACGCAGATTAGATTAACTATGGAAAGGCCATCACAGGTTCTAAAAGAAAGTCACTTCAAAGGCCTCAAAAATGTTTTAGTGGCGAGAAAGCAAGGATTGAAGATTGTGTGTGTGTGTGTGTGTGTGTGTGTGTGTGTGTGTGTGTGTGTGTGTGTGTGTTCTTGTACTTTTACCCTTCTTGAGACATCAAAAAGGAAAAGTACCATCCATATGAGGACCGGTGAACAAGTTAGGACCAAAATCATGGTCCCAAAACAGAAAACCATTGCATCCAATAAAGAGCCAAATACTAGAGTCTGTGAACATTGCTCCAAAGTCAGGATTTTTGGTTGATTTAATGTGCATACAAAAAAAGCATTGACAGGTGCAAAGGCAGCATTACTGTATATGATAAAACAAGACGACAGCTAAAGAAGAACTTCCCTATTCATCCCAGAAAAAAAAACGTCCAGGTGAACAGCTGATTTTCCGACTTCCGGTGCGGACGTAAGACAACCCGTAGGATGAACAAATACACTACGGTACTAAGACTATAGTGGCCATCAGTAGTTAGCTTCTACAGCTGGGTTGACCAAAGTGCGCCACAGGGGCCATCTGTGGTCCGTGACTTGTTTGTTATCAGCCTTAAGCCCATTACAAAAAACAGAATATATTTGCAAAGTATGTATACATTATTAATGTTGTAAATACAAATCTGTATATATCTAGAAAGGGTGGTCCTAAAGAGGGAGGCATTTTTCGGAGGTCTCAAGAAGGTCAGAAATACAAGAACGTGTGTGTGTGTGTGTGTGTGTGTGTTTGTGTGTGTTCTTGTACTTCCACCCTTCTTAAGACATCAACGAGGAAAGGTACCGTCCATATGAGGACCGGTGAACAAGTTAGGACCAAAATCATAGTCCCAATACAGAAAACCATTGCATTGAGAGCCAAATACTAGAGTCTGTGAACATTGCTCCAAAGTCAGGATTTGTGGTTGATTTATGTGCATAAAAAAGTAAGCATTGACAGGTGCAAAGGCAGCAATATATAATAAAACAAGATGGCAGCTAAAGAAGAACTTCCCTATTCATCCCCGAAAAAAAAACGGCCAGGTGAACAGCTGATTTTCCGACTTCCGGTGCGGACGTAAGACAACCCATGTCCTATATATAACCATAGGATGAACAAATACACTACGGTACTAAGACTATAGTGGCCATTAGTAGTTAGCTTCTACAGCTGGGTTGCCCAAAGTGCGGCACAGGGGCCATCTGTGGTCCGTGACTTGTTTGTTATCAGCCTTAAGCACATTACAAAAAAACAGAATATATTTGCATAGTATGTATATATTATTAATGTTGTAAATACAAATCTGTATATACCTAGAAAGGGTGGTCCTAAAGAGGGAGGCATTTTTCGGAGGTCTCAAGAAGGTCAGAGATGCAAGAATGTGTGTGTGTGTGTGTGTGTGTGTGTGTTGACTGAGTGACTCCGGCAGCCGTGCATTAGAGAGAGCCCCTCATTGAAAGCGCTTCTCCTCCTCGGTGGTCCGTCTATTCCCAGTGGGGAATCCCTTCCAGATTGCGACGTCTTATAGACCCCTAATGGGGGGAAAAAGGAACTGTGGTCCTCATTGCGTCCTTTTAACTCTTGACTTTCTTGCCTTAAAGGCAGCAGATAAACATCAATGTGCTTCAGTGCATGCACAGCCTCCTTGAAATGTGCACTTTTAATAGCAGTTCACTGCTTGATGTTTATCTGTTTTGAGATGCTCGGAGTGTATGCGGTGGGGACTTGCTTTTCTTCTTCTTAAGACAGAGAAACTCTTAAGGGATTGTGGTTAAACCAGGGTTGGGGGATAAAACAATATCAATATATATCGCCATAGACACGTAATCGATATCATTACAAAATGTGCTCGAGGAAACAATAGATTATTATGTTTTCTTCTTTGTTGTAAGAACTGGAAGTTTGCATGAACAAAGGCACTCGATCTCTGGTAATTGAACAACGCAGGAAGTGGTCCCTGATCAGTGGTAGTGACACGCTAACAGCCAATCAGGTTCAGTGAAGTTGTGATTGTGCCATCTAACAATGAGTGTTACAGAGAGCAAATGAATTGTGGATAAAGCAGGAAAAGTCACCCTTCGGCAGTATGGCAGTTTATTTTAATTTTTTTTCAAACGAACTGTAGTCAGAACAAAGTGGTCTGTAAATTATGCAAGATGCTCGACCCCAGCAAGACTGGTGATACCACACCTTAGCCGCGCTCACCCTTTAGAGCACAGGCGTGACTTCCTGGCACTAAACCTGCAGAAAATATTTTTTCCCTAGGTCTCTATGATTACATTTTCACACACTATTTGGTTACATTTTATAAGCATTTCTTACATATTTTCTATTTGTGCACCTTCATTTTAAAAGGTTATTGTTTAGTGTTCAGTCTTATTTTATATATATATAATATGTATATATATATATATATATATATACATATATATATATATATATATATTTATATATATATATTCTACATTGATTATTTGTGTTTTCCATTGTTGTTGACATTTCCTTTTCTTCCTGTCTTGATAGCTTAGGGGATTGTAATTAGAGGGAGGTTACATTTATGGTCCATATAGGTCACAAGACATATCAATAATTGTTATGGATGTAACGATGTCAAATAAATAATAAATACAATATTATCACGGTATTTGGCCACAGTACGATAATATTGTGATGTATGTCGTCGTCGTCATCCACAAACACACACACGCACACACTCACACACAAAGTCACCGCCTAATAATGTTTGTAAAAACTAACTGAAGTGCACTTACTATAACTGTGTAAAGTTACGTAAGTTACGATTTCTGCAACTAATCATCGATTGTCTTAACAATTAGTCGAAACAATGGGATTATGGAGCATAAACATAATCAATAGCTGTAATTTAGCCATCTTTTTTAAACTCATCTTAAGATATTTTTGGCATGTCCATAGATTTATTTATACTCTAACTCACTGTTTTTCAAGCTTTTTTGAGCCAAGGCACATTTTTTCTGTAGAAAAAATGCGGAGGCACACCACCAGCAGAAATCATTAAAAAACGAAAATCCGTTGACAGTAAAAAGTCGCAATTGTTGGATATGACTTTAAAGCATCACCAACCATGCATGACTATAGCTGTTGTCTCAAAGTAGATGTACTTATTTAGAGTGTTTTGCTGTCTTCCTGTGTGTAGTGTTTTACTTCTTGTCTTGCGCTCCTATTTTGTTTTGTTTTTCTCTTTTTTTGGTAATTTCCTGTAGCAGTGTCATGTCTTCCTTTGAGTGATATTTCCGCATCTACTTTGTTTTAGCAATCAAGAATATTTCAGTTGTTTTTATCCTTCTTTGTGGGGACATTGTTGATTGTCATGTCATGTCTTTGCTCCACAGTAAGTCTTTGCTGTCGTCCAGCATTCTGTTTTTATTTTCTTAGTAGCTAGTTCAGTTTTAGTTTCATTCTGCATAGCCTTCCCTAAGCTTAAATGCCTTTTCTTAGGGGCACTCACCTTTTGTTTATTTTTGGTTTAAGTATTAGTTACCTTTTTACCTGCACGGTGCCTCCCGCTGTTTCCGTCATCTACAAAGCAATTAGCTACCAGCTGATATGGCAGAGTAACCCTGTAATTACAGGGTTACTCTGCCGAGCTCTAGACAGCATCGACACTCCACAATAACACATCATTTGCAGACTACAATTACTGGTTTGCACAAAATATTTTTAACCCAAATAGGTGAAATTACACCATCTCCCTCGGCACACCAGACTGTACCTCACGGCACACCAGTGGGCCGCGGCACAGTGGTCGAAAAACACTGCTCTAACTGCTGCTCATTAAACTTTTGTCCATGAAAAAGCAAGGCTAGGCAAAGTGTTGACCACAAAAAAGTATCATACTTTATGAAAACAAAGGGCAGTAAAATATTGCAACAATAAAAACAAACACCAAAGTTATCTAACATGATTAAAAAAATAAGCAAAAAAACAGGCATAATGTGAGGGAGTGAGTGAATTATATTTATATAGCGCTTTTTCTCCAGTGACTCAAAGCGCTTTGCATAGTGAAACCCAATATCTAAGTTACATTTAAACCAGTGTGGGTGGCACTGGGAGCAGGTGGGTAAAGTGTCTTGCCCAAGGACACAACGGCAGTGACTAGTATGGCGGAAGCAGGGATCGAACCTGGGACCCTCAAGTTGCTGGCACGGCCACTCTACCAACCGAGCTATACCGCCCCATTTTAAACACAATGTGATGTGTTTAAAAAGCTGCGCACCTGTATATTATTGATTAGCCCCTGATATTTTAGCAATCCACGAGACTCAATTAATTCTGAATATTTTAGCCATCAAATAGATTGTAAATTTATTATTTTATGATCTCAGCGCCATGGTGCCTAATATTTATGTGTGTGTTTGTGTGATTGAGGTTTGTTATTGTGCTGAGGCTGCTTCACACCAAATAAAACAAATAAAAAAACAAATAAAAAAAAGTACTTGAATTGATTCAGACAAAGTTTAGCTGACGGACTTTGGCTGAAATGAGAGGTAAATCAATTTTTGCACACAACTTTCCACACAAGCTAACTATCTTGCCGAGTTGAGATTGCATCCTATATATGTCAGACATCATGCTTCCGCTTCAAATGCTTTAAACACTTGACATGTTTTCCCATGCCATGTTGTAGTGAGCTGACGCCAGTCAGTGCGTCAGCTCACTACAACTTTTTGGAAAAAAACACGAGTGATGACATTACCGACTATCATCCACTAATTAATTTGTCGGCGACGCATTTTGGTTGCACCCCTAACAACAAGCCAATAGTACAAATTAGAGATGTCTGATAATGGCTTTTTTGCCAATATCGGATATTTCGATGTTGTCCAACTCTTAATTACCGATACCGATATCAACCGATACCGATATATACAGTCGATGAATTAAGACATTATTATGCCTAATTTTGTTGTGATGCCCCGCTGGAAGCATTAAACAATGTAAAAAGGTTTTCCAAAACAAATCAACTCAAGTTATAGAAAAAAATGCCAACACGAAACTGTCATATTTCATTTTGAAGTCACAAAGTGCATTATTTTTTTTAACATGCCTCAAAACAGCAGCTTGGAATTTGGGACATGCTCTCCCTGAGAGAGCATGAGGAGGTTGAGGTGGGCGGGATTGGTAGGGGGGGTGTATATTGTAACGTCCTGGAAGAGTTTGTGCTGCAAGGGGTTCTGGGTATTTGTTCTGTTGTGTTTATGTTGTGTTACGGTGCGGATGTCCTCCCGAAATGTATTTGTCATTCTTGTTTGGTGTGGATTCACAGTGTGGCGCATATTTGTAACAGTGTTAAAGTTGTTTATACGGCCACCCTCAGAGTGACCTGTATGGCTGTTGAGCAAGTATGCCTTGCATTCACTTGTGTGTGTGGAAAGTTGTAGATATTATGTGACTGGGCCGGCACGCAAAGGAAGTGCCTTTAAGGTTTATTGGCGCTCTGTTCTTCTCCCTATGTCCGTGTACACAGCGGCGTTTTAAAAAGTCATAAATTTTACTTTTTTTTAAACCGATAGCGATCATTTTGAAACTGATACCCATAATTTCCGATATTACATTTTAAAGCATTTATTGGACATCTCTAGTAGGGATCAGTGTAGTGAAATTGGGAAATGATCAGATAGTTCTAAATCCTTCTGTGGCAGATCGCCACAAGTACATGCATGGATAGTAAAGCCTGGTGGAAGCACTACTCTGTATTCACTGTAAAACATGCAGTATATGGGAAATACGAATGAAAAACCACCATCTTTTGGATTCTCCTTTTAATGGATATATAACAAACATCTGTACTGCATTATGTTTTTTCCAAATTTAATTGAACTTTGAATTAGCTCATAATGTCTCAGCTGTGCATGAATAAGGTTACATGCTCATCTCATGTTTGGAAGTCCTGCTGCTCAGCATTATCCACCATTCCGTTTATGAAGTGGATTATGTCTTAGTTGCCAGTCTGCAGCACAGATGAGTGCTCCCACTGTGGATAGACGCCATACTTCCTTTTGCACAGTGTTAGTGGCAGGCCCTTTTGCCAGCGGCTGCTCTGGACTGATTCTGACCTCCAGGCTGTGCCCCCCCCACCACAAAAAAAGTGCACTGAGGTGATGTGAAAACAGAGCCGCCATCTTTAAATATTTATCAAAGTCAAGATTTAAGTGACGTTAAATCTGCAAGAGGGGCTCTGTTTTCCGTGGTGCAAAACTAGTCCTGGTCTGGTAAATCCAAACATCTTACTGGTTCCTGCCGGATGCCGCCACCCCCGCACCCAAGTACGTCTGATCTGGGTTTTGTGGCTGGCGCTTCAGATATCATCAGGCTCCTCTGAAAGGCCTGCACTCAGCCCGGGTGTTGTTTTTGGATGGAGGCAAGGCCCCAATTCTAAACGGTTTCTCCAGTAATATCAGCGCTGAGCCTTCTGGGATTACGGCACAAAGTGTGCACACACAGGTCGGCGCACGTTCTCGCCTTTTTTCCTTCAGACATCAGAGACAAAGAGAGTTATCAGCGGGTTGTTTAGCTGTTACGTTTCCCCTTTAGGTTAGTTGTTAGACATCTGTTTGCTCTCGTCAGCCCCCCCGAGGCACAGTGGCCCAATCTGCCTTTAAGTGTGTGCATGTTTAAGATGCCTGAAGAAAAGGAGCAGTGAAATCGTGAGCCTCATCCACACACCTGCAGGGCTCTTGGGCACTTCAAAGGACTCTTCCTCCAGACAGACACTTGCATGCTGTGTAGCTGCGTTTAACCGACACCCTCGCCCCGGGCTGGAAGTGTCCTCTTGATATGTCGCCCCCCCACCCCACATGTCTCTCTCTGGAAAAACCCCGCCATTGTCATTCGCTCGCAGTGGGCCGGAGGTGTCAGAGCTCCTTTCCTTCCTCCTCTTCCTTCGCCCCCTCTTGTTCTTTGCAGCGCTCCAAAGCCATCTGATTAAAGCCAGCCTCTGCTGTCAGGCGCCAAACCCCGCTGCACAATCCGTTAGGAATGTCTGATCTATCCCTCCTGTCATAACTCATGCTGGGCTCTCCATTACCCACTTGTAGATAAAGGCTCGGAGCACTTTAAGGGGGCCAAAACCGTGGCAGATGGAAAGATTAAGAACGGTGGAAAAGACCTAGTTCTAGTCACCCACTGCCCTGCTTTTTTGTTCTACACAAGTGGGATGTGTGCCATTTCCCAAGTTGGGGCCGAGGGTAAAAACACACGTTGAGACGTTGCTTGTGTGCATGTGAAGATCCAAATATGCAAAGTAGGGTTGGGAGGTATAGCTGAAAACTGTTTATGGTTTAGGGCAAAGTTCCCAAAACCTTTTGACCCGGGGGCCGCATTGGGTTAAAAAGATTTGGCCAAGACCCGGGATATATACATATATTAGGGCTGTGAATCTTTAGGTGTCCCACGATTCGATTCAATATCGATTCTTGGGTCACGATTCGATAATATATCGATTTTTTTCGATTCGATTCGATTCTCGATTCAAAAACGATTTTTTTTCCCGATTTAAAAGGATTCTGTATTCATTCAATACATAGGATTTCAGCACGATCTACCCCAGTCTGCTGACATGCAAGCACAGTAGTAGATTTTTGTAAAAAGGTTTTATAATTGTAAAGGACAATGTTTTATCAACTGATTGCAATAATGTAAATTTGTTTTAACTATTAAACGAACCAAAAATGATTTATTTTATCTTTGTGAAAACATTGGACACAGTGTGTTGTCAAACTTATGAGATGCGATGCAAGTGTAAGCCACTGTGACACTTTTTTAAAAATTTTCAAATGTCTAATGATAATGTCAATGAGGGATTTTTAATCACTGCTATGCTGAAATTATAACTAATATTGATACTGTTGTTGATAATATTAATTTTTGTTTCAATACTTTTGGTTTGTTCTGTGTCGTGTTTGTGTCTCCTCTCAAGTGCTCTGTTTATTGCAGTTCTGAGTGTTGCTGGGTCAGGTTCGGTTTTGGAATTGGATTGCATATTTATGGTATTGCTGTGTAGTGGTTTGTTGGATTGATTAAAAAATAAATAAAAAATAAAAATAAATAAATAAATAAAAAAATCGATTTAAAAAAATTTTTGAATATATTCTGAATCGCACAACATAAACGATTCGATTCGTATTCAAATCGATTTTTTCCCACACCCCTAATGTGTGTGTATGTATATATATATACATATATATATATATATGTATATATATATTTAGACATCGGAAATATTGACCCGGAGAAAAATATATTAAATGTAAACATTTTTATTTCTTTTTTTTTTACTCGAGACTAACCACGGGCCGGATTTTGGACGCTGGCAGGCCGTATCTGGCCCGCAGGCCGTAGTTTTGGGACCCCTGGTTTAGGGTTTTAGTTTATTTTGAACATGTATGCAAATTACAATATGACACACAACAATTTCCATTGTTTCTTCTTTTTAACATGTTTGAAAAGGAGTCGGAAGAAGCAGAGCTTATTTATTCCTGCCCCTTTTCCATTACATAGCAAATTTTCACTTCCTGTTCTTAATTTATTTACAATGTACTCCATAAATAATGATTTAAAAATAATGAAATAATTGTGAAGCAAGTTGTGTTTCACATAGTGAGATGAATAAGATTATCAATAAGTTTGAACAGTTTCTTAAATTAGTACTGTTTCATTTATTTACTAAACCTTTCAACTGTATCACAATATAAGTGTTTTATGTCGGTCAATATTTAGAGATCGGAAATATGGAGCTGGAGAAAAATATATTTAAAGTTAACATTTTTATTTCATGTACAAGCTTCCTCTGATTATAATCCCCTTAGCCAATAAGACAAATAGGAAAGGAAATTAAATGTCATGGAAAACGCCCAAACACGGTGGAAGAGGGGTTAGTGCGTCTCACATACGAATACGAAGGTCCTGAGTAGTCCTAGGTTCAAGCCCGGGCTCGGGATATTTCTGTGTGGAGTTTGCATGTTCTCCCCGTGACTGCCTGCGTTCCCTCCGGGTACTCCGGCTTCCTCCCACCTCCTAAGACATGCACCTGGGGATAGGTTGATTGACAACACACAAATTGTCTGTCTATCTGTGTTGGCCCTGCGATGAGGTGGCACCTTGTCCAGGGTGTATCCTACATTCCGCCCGATTGTAGCTGAGAAAGTCACTAGCGCCTTCAGCGATTCCAAAGGGAATAAGCGTGAGAAAATGGATGTATGGTTGGATGGATGGATAGATGGAAAACGCCCAAACAATGTAAACAGAATTCTAAAATTACATGCAATACTTAACAACAACCTCTTAAAATGAAGGTGCAAAATTAAGGAATGTGTGAGAAATGCCTAATAAAGTGTAACAAAATAGTGCGAGTGTAAAAATGTAAACAGAGAAACCTGAGAAGAACTATTTTCTGCAGGTTTATTGCCAGGAAGTTATGGCCGTGCTCTAAAGCGTGAGCGCATGTATTCTCGGTCTCGGTGGGGAGGGCGCTTTGCATAATTCACAGACCACATTGGTCTGACTACTGTCCGTATCAAAAAATCTAAAGAACTGCCATACTGTCGAGGTGACTTTTCCTGTTGTGTCCACAATTTCATTGCTCCTTGCGGCACACATTTTTAGTTTCTCTTCTCTATTTCGTTATTTTAAATGGGTGTTCAATTTACTTGCAAACAGCCAATCACGTGACAGCATCAACTAGCAATATTGGTTGCGCCGTCTTTCTGTCTCGCTGTGGCAGTGTGGATTCTCTGCATGGAGTGGAAAGGGAAACTGTTACATCTTTGTATATCAACTCAATAACAGAAACCTCTCTTAGTTTTTTGGGGTTTTAATGCAGACGGTGCGGCAACATCCTGACACTTCCAATGTGTCGGTTTATTTAGTTGCGTCCCAAACTAATCTGTGCAGTGTTCAATATCTCATACACTACTGCCATCTAGGAATTAAAACTGAAAATAACTTTAAATCGATTATATTTTATTGTACCACCTTAGCTGCGCTCATCCTACCTGGTTACCAGACATTCACTCCACTGATAAGTAGCACCCTTGGTAAGTTGGAAATTGCATTACTGAATTTATTGGCAGGCTTAAATACCGTATTTCCTTGAATTGCCGCCGGGCATGTAATATGCGCCTGCCTAGAATTACTACCGGGTCAAATTCGCTCCCCAAATTTATTATCGCATGCTTACATTTACCGCCGGGTAAATTTTGTGACGTCATGAGTGACGCTTCCCCTGTCGTCTTTTTCAGAATGGCGAAGGAGGTTTTGTTTAGCTTTTACGATGGGTAAACCAGGGCTCTTGTTCCACAGCCATACAGATCACACTGATGGTTGTGATATAAAACAACTTTAACACTCTTACTAATATGCGCCACACTCTTTGAACCCACACCAAACACATTTCTGGAGAACATCGGCTCTGTAACACATTATAAACACAACATAACACTTTCCCAGAATGCCATGCATCTACAGTATGACTCTTGGCTATATTGTACACCCCCTCTCCGTGCGTCGGTTGAGGTGGGCCGGGTTGGGTGCGCGTGTATAATATAGCCAAGAGTCACGGATGCATGGCATTCTGGGTAATTCTTATGTTGCGTTTATAATGTGTTACAGAGCCGATGTTCTCCAGAAATGTGTTTGGTGTGGGTTCACAGAGTGTGGTGCATATTAGTAAGAGTGTTAAAGTTGTTTATATCACAACCATCAGTGTAAAAGGTATAGCTGTTGACCAAGTATGCATTGCAATCTCGTATGAGAAGCATCAAAATGCATGCGTCCGGCCGGCACGCAGATAGCATGGTGTGAAGGTGGGCGCGAGGACATGTTGTAGAGCAGTGGTCTCCCAATCTGCGGCCGCAGAATAATTTTTTATTAATTATTTTTTATCACACTCAATTTTTTACTGCATGCTATTGGTAAGCGCAAGGATGAGAAGAGGTTTTAAAATTATTAGCGCCTACTGACTTTTACCGCAGGCCTTGATTAAGCGCAGGAGTGAGAAGAGGTTTTAAATTAATTAGCGCCCCGGCGGCTATTCAAGGAAATACAGTAAGTCATAAAAAATATTAATAATTATCGGTATCAATCAATATAAAAAAGGTGTATCATGATACAGTTTTCAGCCCTATCGCCGAGCCCAAGTTAAAAGTGTAATTTCAATGTTGATGAGCATTTTTATTCATGGCGAGCAGAAACATTGTTTATTTCAACTATTTTCCCTAAAATACGCATTAAGGTTATATAATGTTCTTTTAATCCGATTAGTAAAATAGCTGCTGCCCAACTTCTAAATAGTGTGAACAATAACTTCCTTGGCTGAGATAATCACATTTACACACCATTTTTTTCCCCCTTTCAGGTCGTCTTCGGGGACGCTTGTGCCAGCGGACAGTTTAGCGAATCAGGCCAGTGCTGCAGTTTGTGTCCTGCAGGCTTTGGAGTGTCGACTGAGTGTGGAAAAGAGGACACCAAATGCATACCATGTCCACAGGGTGAACAATTATCTCCTAACGTTACTTCACCTATATAGAATACCTGTCTAATTGTTGTCTTTGTCCGTGCAAGAGGCACATGTCAGACTAACGCCGCCACTGTCGTCTTCCCCCCCAGGGACTTTTTCCTCTTCGGAAGACCTCGGGCGTTGCCTCCCGTGCTCGCAGTGCCCGTACGGCGTCCCCACGTTGGTGTCCTGCTCGGCTGCTGAAGACACACAATGCGAATGCGATAGCGGCTTCTTCTACCTGCGATCTTTCAGAGTGTGCGCGCCTTGTTCAAAATGCAACCGTGGCCAGGGGGCGGGACAGCAATGCGGACCCAAGGGGGACACGCTGTGCAGGGCTTGCGGCCGCGGAACCTTCTCTGAAGAACACCACAGCACCAAGCCGTGCCAGACCTGCACACAGTGCACAGACAGCGAGGTGGAGATCCGGGCCTGCATGCCCAACTCGGACACACTCTGCATGGGTAAGTTGTTGAGAAAATACAGAGAATATATTTTTGAAATGCCGTATGGTAGATGGGATATGTAGAAAGGGTAGATGCATTCATAGTGCTTTTACACAGTACATTTGTTGAAACTTAACTACAGCGCCTCTGCTGGTTCCTGCCATGTATTGCACATCATTTGACCTCAATGGCCCCGAAAGGGACACGTTGTAGAAAATGGATGGATGGATAGATGGGCTTCCAGACAAGATTAGGCCGCAACGATAAGAAAACATAAATCATATATGTATATACATATATATATATATCCATCCATTTTCTACCGCTTATTCCCTTTCGGGGTCGCGGGGGCCGCTGGCGCCTATCTCAGCTACAATCGGGCGGAAGGCGGGGTACACCCTGGACAAGTCGCCACCTCATCGCAGAGCCAACACAGATAGACAAACAACATTCACACTCACATTCACACACTAGGGCCAATTTAGTGTTGCCAATCAACCTATCCCCAGGTGCATGTCTTTGGAAGTGGGAGGAAGCCGGAGTACCCGGAGGGAACCCTCGCATTCACGGGGAGAACATGCAAACTCCACACAGAAAGATCCCGAGCCTGGATTTGAACCCAGGACTGCAGGACCTTCGTATTGTGAGGCAGACGCACATATATATATATATATATATATATATATATATATATATATATATATATATATATATATATATATATTCCATGGTTTTGATTAATCGTCTAGAGCAGGTGTAGGGAACCTATGGCTCTAGAGCCAGATGTGGCTCTTTTGATGACTGCACCTGGCTCTCAGATAAATCTTAGCTGACATTGCTTAACACAGTAAGTAATGAATAATTTTGCTGGTAATCACAGTGTTAAAAATAATGTTCCAAATATAAAACATTCTCATGCATTTAATCCATCCATCCGGTTTCTACCACACCTGTTCAAGAAGTCGCATTAATGGTAAGAAGTATTTTATTTATTTTTAGTTAGCCTCAGAATAACAACATTATTAAAAATAATAAGAGACTTATTATACTCTAAAAATGTTGGTCTTTCTTAAAAATGAACGTATATCGTTGTATTCAATGTTAAAAAAATTATATGGCTCTCACGGAAATACTTTTAAAAATATTTGGCTTGTATGGCTCACTCAGCCAAAAAGGTTCCCGACCCCTGATCTAGAGCAGTGGTTCTCAAATGGGAGTATGCGTACCCCTGGGGGTACTTGAAGGTATGCCAAAGGGTGTGTGAGCTTTTTAAAAAATATATTCCAAAAATAGCAACAAATCATAAATCCTTTATAAATATATTTATTGAATAATACTTCAACAAAATATGAATGTAAGTTCATAAACTGTGAAAAGAAACAACAATGCAATATTCAGTGATTACAGCTACATTTTTTGTGGACATGTTCCAAAAATATTGATGTTAAAGATTTCTTTTTTTGTGGAGAAATGTTTAGAATTAAGTTCATGAATCCAGATGGATCTCTATTACAATCCCCAAAGAGGGCACTTTAAGTTGATGATTACATCTATGTGTAGAAATCTTTATTAATAATTGAATCACTTGTTTATTTTCAACAAGTTTTTAGTTATTTTTATATATTTTTTTCCAAATAATTCAAGAAAGACCACTACAAATGAGCAATATTTAGCACTGTTATACAATTTAATAAATCAGAAACTGATGACATAGTGCTGTGTTTTACTTCTTTATCTCTTTTTTTCAACCAAAAATGCTTTGCTCTGATTAGGGGGTACTTGAATTAAAAAAATGTTCACAGGGGGTACATCACTGAAAAAAGGTTAAAAACCACTGGTCTAGAGCAGGGGTGGCCATTAGGTCGATTGCAAGCTTTGAGAAAATAGACCTAAAAATTAGAGATCATCAATCTTCACTATGACGTCACTTGATTGACATTCACAGGACCCGGGGATCTCGTGAGATGATGCTGGCTGCTCCGAGCTCATTGTTAAGAAAAAAAACGACTGTCAGGTTAGCGGGAATCGCGACGTACCTGCGGTCACAACCCTAAAGACCAACCCGCTCAGTTCCTGTCTTGACAATAAAAGCGCTGCTCCATCCTGCCTGAGCTAACAAAATAAGAGTTTCAGAAAGCTAGCAAGCTAAGGTGTTTGCAGTCAGTGTATTTCTTATAAAGTGTATAAAAACGAATATAGAAGCTGGCCAAATAGGATGGCAAAAAACAACTTTCATGTGGTATTGAACATTTTTCTACTCCATTCAAAAATGTGGAAGATCCATACATTTTTCTACCGCTTGTCCCTTAACACTAAATGCAAGTAATCAGAATCAAGTAATACACAGACATATTCTTGTCTTCATGAAAGAAATGGCTCTGTTTGTTAAACCTGCTTGTATTTTCATTAAACACCTTTAACATGATTGTGACGGGTTTCCAGCCGTCTTCGTGTGGGGTGCAGTGCCGATCGATACAAGACGCATCATAGCAGATTTGACTCGTGTTTATTCTTTCAACAAACATCAGGTCTTGCCAGTCTGTCGCGCCAATTTCTGGCCTGCTGGCTCTTCCTGGTCGTCGCGGCGCACCTTTCGGTGTCCGGGGACTGCGTCTGCTGCGGGGGCTCATTTTTCTCTCGGTCGATCTCGTCGCGCTCGTGGTCGTTGCTGTCGGGTTGTTCCTCTCCTACTTTTGCCACGATTGCTCCTCCCTCGCGCTTTTTATGCTGCAGCAGAAGATGTAATGATTGAGCGCAGCTGTGTTGTGTACGCACCTGACGCTGATTGCTGCAGTGTTGCTCCAGGCGTGCCCCGCCTCTCCGCTCTGCTGCATGCCCCGCCTCCTGGCCGCCATCTTGGTCAGGACAACCATTCGCCCTGTCCCGCTGTCGGCTTGTCAGCTCCGCCTCTCCACAATGAAGTTAACAAAAAACATCTGTTTCATAAATAAGTAAATATAAATTATAAATAAATAGATATATATGTATATGAATATTATATATATGTATACATATATATATATATGTATACATATAGATATATGTATACATATATATGTACTGTATATCATATGCATATACATATATATGTATATCATATGTTTATATATATATGTTTATATATATATGTTTATATATATATATATATATATACATACACACACACACACATATATTTGTGAGATAGATCACCTCGACTTGGTCATTTGATAAGTAGCTTGTCTGCTGAAAAGGTGTGGTTTAGAGTGTAACATGAGAAATTAATAATATCTCGAATCTTAACATACACATTTTAAAAGTGCAATTTCAATGTTGACGTGTGCATTGAATAGAAAAAAATGAAGGTTATGGCAAGCAAAAAAAAGTTGCCATAACCAACAACAAAAAGAACCTCAAAATATGCATTATGTATTTTATGTATTTATTTATTATTATTAATACCTGTGGGTACAAATAAAGAAATCTAATGTAATCTAATGTAAACTACAGAGGGGCCTGGAACCCACTGAATAATTACCTCTGAATTAATAATCTCACTCTGGATTTTAGTCATATTTAATCATTATATCTAGCTTACTTGCAGTTTAACAGAATAAATAAACCTTTTCAAATGATATGAAAGCATGTTTTAATCACAAAGCTTATTTGCAAGGTTTTGGTCAGGCTGATTACAAAATTGATTACCAATAAAATATACTGCAAAATAAGGTGTTGGCCCTGCGATGAGGTGGCGACTTGTCCACGGTGTACCCTGCCTTCTGCCCGATTGTAGCTGATATAGGCACCAGCGCCCCCGCGACCCCAAAGGGAATAAGCGGTAGAAAATGGATGGATGGAATAAGGACACATAAAAACTGATGGATACATTTTCATACAATTAAACGCTATTACAATAAATAAATTATATCTAAATTAATAGGTTTCCTAAATAAACTGTCAATAAAATTAAAGTGCAAAATACAGCTTCACTCCTTAAGTCATATTTTTTTTGCTGAAGAAACTTCTCTATGACAAGAGGGAAACATTAAAGAACATAAAAGAGCACACAGTTGCTTCAACCAGCTTCAGCGCCGCCATTTTTCATACAGCAAACAAAAGTAAAACACAATGAAAAACTAAAAATATGTATTTTATACCGTGTTTTCCAGGCTTTAGAGCGCACCGGGCTCCAAGCCACACCCACCCAATTTTAGAAGAGTAAATATTCTTTCATATATTAGCTGCACTGGACAGACCCATTCAGCTTGACTTTCTGAGCTTTTAACCAAAAATGCATTTTGTTTACGTTTGTCTGCCTTCCACAAATAAATTAACCACTATCTGTTTTGCTCTTTTAAAAAAACACATTATGATGAGACTGACTGTTACACTGGTTTAGTATAAAAGATTGTAATAATATTACAGGTGTATCCCATCCATCTTCTGTAACGCTTATCTTTATTATCGCAGCGAGTAAGCTGCAGCCTATCTTAGCTGACTTTGGATGAGAGGCGGGGTACAATCTAGACTGGTGGCCAGCCAATCGCAGAGCTCATATACATTCATACCTGTTGAGAATCCATAGTCTTTAATTGACCTAACATGCACATCCTACGCACGCACACGGACAACATGCAGACTCCACACAGAGGCGGAGATTCGTAATGAGCATCCTTGCCAACCCTCCCGGATTTTCCGGGAGACTCCCAAAATTCAGCGCCTCTCCTGAAAACCTCCTGAGACAAATTTTATCCCGAAAATCTCCCGAAATAAAATGTAGAATAGAATGTACTTTATTTAATTCAGCACTACAGTTCGCTCACAATAAACAATGATAATAATAAATAATATGATATATATAATATATATCCATCCATCCATTTTCTACCGCTTATTCCCTTTCGGGGTCGCGGGGGGCGCTGGCGCCTATCTCAGCTACAATCGGGCGGAAGGCGGGGTACACCCTGGACAAGTCGCCACCTCATCGCAGGGCCAACACAGATAGACAGACAACATTCACACTCACATTCACACACTAGGGCCAATTTAGTGTTGCCACTCAACCTATCCCCAGGTGCATGTCTTTGGAAGTGGGAGGAAGACGGAGTAACCGGAGGGAACCCACGCAGTCACGGGGAGAACATGCAAACTCAACACAGAAAGATCAAGAGGCAGGTGCAAAATAATTATTATATAATATATAAATTATTATATGATATATAAATAATATAAATATATTCTACATATATTTTTCATTTAAGTGCAGTCAAGGAACATATGTATTATACAGCCTGATGGCTGTCGGTATGAAGGACCTCCTGTGTCGTTCCGTGTTACATTTTGGGAGTCTGAGCCTTCCACTGAACGTGCTCATTCTCTCCGCAAGATCCGAGTGTAGTGGGTGGGAGGTGTTGTCCATAATGGCTAGGAGTTTTGCTAGACTTCTTCTCTACCAGCTGTGGTTAGAAAAATAGTGACAGAGAATAGAACAAAGATGGACATTTCAACCCTTAACTCAACAATGAGTAGATGAGTGTGATGTGCAGACAAACCGCCTGCCTTGCCTCTTACTACGCCCACGCCGAAAGGCGAACCGCCTGCTCCGCCCACGCCAACAGACAAGCCACCTGCTCCGCCTCCGGCTCCACTTCTGGCTCCATCCACGCCGACAGACGAGCCGCCTACTCCGCCTCTGGCTCCGCCCACGCCGACAGACGAGCTGCTTGCTCCGCCTCCGGCTCCGCCCACGCCAACACCCCTTGCTTCCACGACGCCTCCTCCTGCTTCCACGGCGACGACGCCTCCTCCTGCTTCCACGACGTTGACGCCTCCTCCTGCTTCAACGGCGACGACACCTCCTCCTGCTTTTACGGCAACGAAGCCTCCTGCTACTTCCACGGCGATGACGCCTCCCGCTGCTTCCATGCCTGCCTCGCCTACGACGTGCCCGCCTCCTCGTGTCCGGCGGTCCTCACCACGGCGCCGCCCACCTCCTCGTGTCCGGCGTGCCGGACCACGGCGCCGCCCACCTCTTCATCCCTGGACTATTAATGGGCGTCTTTGGCGCCAACAGCAGCGACGCCCAGGACTTGGGTGCAGGACTGAAAGACTGCTGAGGTTCTGGCGCCAGTCTCGTCCGCCTCCTCAACAGCCACAGACATAGTCGTTCCGAGGTCGCCCGCCTCGACCAGTGTGGCGGCAATCAACTCGCCGCCGCCACCTGGGGACACATGGCCTGGCGGCCCACCGCCAAGTCCTCCCTCCACCCTCCCGTGACTTTGGACTTATACCGTTATTTATTTTTCGGGTGGGAGGGGGGGGGTTTCTAGTTTGCGACGTCTGGTATCCGTCCCTTAAGGGGGGGGGGTTATGTCATGATCCGTTACCTGGGTCATGGCATGATTCATGTTTGGTAATGTTTCTGTTTTAGTCTGTTTCCTGGTTGCACCCTCTTTCCCTGTTTTCTGTTGGTTTCCTGGGCACTGATTCTCCTCACCTGTCTTAGTTTAGCAATTAGTGTTCCCACCAGGTGTTTAGGTTAATCACTCCTCTTAATATTTTCCTGTCACCCAGCAGTAGTTGCTCGGTCAATGTTTGCTGTAGGCAACATTTACGTTCTCCTGTTTTTTGTCCTTGCTATAAAAAGACTTCATCTTACCTGCACGCTACTCCTGTTTGTTTCCTGCTTCGGAGGGGAACACGACAATCGCAGCCATGCGCCCTCAAAGACCTAACATTTATAAATTAAACAGTTTTTCCGGTTGAGTAACGGGTGATAGTGTCTTGAAGTGCGTAGATGTTTGATGTGTTTTTTTCTGTATGTTGACCAACTACCCCATGTGTTCAAGTGAAAAAATGTGCGCAATTGCGCAGATTCTGGATGTGCGGCATTGTCCTCCTCGACTTAAGTATGTGGGCGTTCCCTGTCAAGTCTGACTTTCTGCGTGTTCTCCCGACGACTTAAGTACTTTTGTTCTTACGTGCCTTAAAGGCTGGATATAAGTCCAGCGGCCCTGGAAGGTGAAACACAATATTACACTTGAAGTTTGGATGCAGCGTATACAACACACAATAACATGAGAAAAGAGACTTCCAGAAAACTATCAAATCTATTCTGATTGCTTGAGTTGACAGACCTACAAACATCCATTGAAATGAGTATAAAAAGACCATGTTGCCACACTGTATTAACTATAAAAATCGAACTCTACATTGTTTTCTCGTGAGTGCGACCACAGCGGAGGGAACTGCAGGCTTGTCTGCCGTGTTTGAACATCCTAGTAGTAACCGATGTTTGATGAATCTGGACCGTGATCATTGGGCTATGTGACTATATAATAGAGATTACATATTTAATGTAGCGTCTATCAATTGATTCCATTGTTTGTGGTTCCATTGGACACACAAACAGCTTCCTAAGCCCATCCTGATGCATGGCAAACATTTGTACTAGGTCTGGGCGATACATCGAGTTTGTAAGATACATTGATATATTGTTAAACAAGATATAGAATTAAGAAAATATAATATAGATATATAAGTTATTTCCCATTACAATGACCAAACACCGCTTATTTGTTGTGTTCCTATATCCACTCCCTCTCAAAACTCTGTGGGCTACTAAACCCCTCCCCTTCCTCCTTCCAAGACATGCTTGCATGTATAAGAACATCCATGATTGGTTGTTTGTTTACTATGATGAGTCACAATTGGTTAAGATTAGAGCAAATCATTAGGGACAGGTTAATCAGAAGAAAGAGAGGGCGGGTCATGGAACCAGGAAGGGAAATCACAACAGACATCCCAAATGACGATGAGAGAGTTGTACAAACCCCGTTTCCATATGAGTTGGGAAATTGTGTTGGATCTAAATGTAAACGGAATAAAATGATTTGCAAATCCTCTTCAACCCATATTCAATTGAATGCACTACAAAGACAATATATTTGATGTTCAAACTCATAAACTTTATTTTTTTTTGCAAATAATAATCAACTTAGAATTTCATGGCTGCAACACATGCCAAAGTAGTTGGGAAAGGACATGTTCACCACTGTTACATCACCTTTTCTTTTAACAACACTCAATAAACGTTTGGGAACTGAGGAAACTAATTGTTGAAGCTTTGAAAGTGGAATTCTTTCCCATTCTTCTTTTATGTAGAGCTTCAGTCGTTCAACATTCCGGGGTCTCCGCTGTCGTATTTTACGCTTCATAATGTGCCACACATTTTTGATGGGAGACAGGTCTGGACTGCAGGCGGGCCAGGAAATTACCCGCACTCTTTTTTTACGAAGCCACGCTGTTGTAACACTTGTCTTGCTGAAATAAGCAGGGGCGCCCATGATAACGTTGCTTGGATGACAATATATGTTGCTCCAAAACCTGTATGGACCTTTCGGCATTAATTGTGCCTTCACACATGTGTAAGTTACCCATGCCTTGGGCACTAATACACCCCCATACCATCACAGATGCTGGCTTTTGAACTTTGCACCTAGAACAATCCGAATGGTTATTTTCCTCTTTGTTCTGGAAGATCACCACGTCTTCTGTTTCCAAATATAATTTGAAATGTGGACTCGTCAGACCACAGAACACCTTTCCACTTTGCATCAGTCCATCTTAGGTGAGCTCGGGCCCAGCCAAGCCGGCGGCGTTTCAGGATATTGTTGATGAATGGGTTTGGCTTTGCATAGCAGAGCTTTAACTTGCACTGACAGATGTAGCGACCAACTCTAGTTACTGACAGTGCTTTTATGAAGTGTTCCTGAGCCCATGTGGTGATATCCTTTACACACTGATGTCGTTTTTTTTTTACTGCCGTACCGCCTGAGGGATCAAAAGCCCGTAATATCATCGCTTACGTGCAGTGATTTCTCCAGATTCTCATCACTTTTTGCTGATTTTACGGACCGTAGATGGTAAAATCCCTAAATTCCTTGCAATAGCTCGTTGAGAAATGTTTTTCTAAAACTGTTTGACAATTTGCTTACAAAGTGGTGACCCTCACCCCATCCTTGTTTGTGAATTACTTAGCATTTCATGGAAGCTGCTTTTATACCCAATTATGGCACCCAACTTTTCCCAATTAGCCTGCACACCTGTTGGATGTTTCATATAAGTGTTTGATGAGCATTCCTCAACTTTATCAGTATTTATTGCCAATTTTCCCAACTTCTTTGTCACATGTTGCTGTATTCAAATTCAAAGGTTAATGATTATTTGCAAAAAAAAAATGTTTATCAGTTTGAACATCAAATATGTTGTCTTTGTAGCATATTCAACTGAATATGAGTTGAAAATGATTTGCAAATCATTGTATTCCGTTTATATTTACATCTAACACAATTTCCCAACTCATATGGAAACTGGGTTTGTAGAAGAGAAGAGGGAATATTCAAGCGGGTGATTTATATATTTAAAAAAACTATTGGAAGATGGCAGAGGGATTCTCTTCTTTAGATTTTTCTTTTAGCCAAGTACTGTAGATGACATCCAGGAAAACCACAATGCGTCTACTTGGCCACATTTGGACAAATGTATGCGTTTGGTTAAAACATTCATTTCAGTTGTTTACCATGTAAGACCAAATCAAAACTGTTCTCGAGTTGTCATATTTCACATGACAAATGCTGCCAAAAAAGTGAGGAAGAGATAGCCGCACAATTAAGTAAAGTCACTTACTAGGCACTGACCAGAACCGTACATTTGTGACAGTCCATTACATCGTCGACTGGAAATTAAAAAGTGCCTGCCTGCAAATGTATTTTTTATCTGAGTTTGATACATTTTGTATTATTTGCACAGCCATGTTGTTTATTTTACGTAGAAAGAATATTTTTCTATTTAATTCATGGTATGTGCTACTTAAACAGTTTGTTTTTATGTGCTGTTAATACCCATCTTGACTAACTGGGTTAATAAAACTGTCACTAACTGTTAACAGTACAATTGTCATTAGCTTCAATTTCAGTGGATTTTGCTCAAAAATGTGTATCTTTATATGTATACTTTCCCGGAAAATATATCGATATATATATCAAATAGAATACAATGGACTTTATTGTCATTATATTTGCATATAACAAGGTTAAGGTGCGGTAGTGGGAACAAATATGGGATAACAATAAATAACACAAGAGGTAGTAAAGGAAAAACTAACAATTGAAATAAGCAGACAACTATCCAATAAAAATAATAAGCAATCCTGTACAATATGCAAAACACTATAGAAATACAAAATACTGTACAATATACAGAAAAGACAAGAGTACTGGAGTAATGAATATGAATGAATATGGAATGAATATCGAGTTTAAGTAAAAATATATCGAGATATATATACTATGTCGTCCATATCACCCAGACCTAATTTGTACTAAACACAACTCTGAACCTCACAAATAACATCAAGGTTGTTATAATAAACAAGTAAACAACGTTTTATCTACAAGTGATTATTCACATTCAGCCAGGAGGAAGAAGCGTGCTAGGGATGTAACGATAAACGGTATAACCGTGGTAAAACTCCCCACAGTTAGTATTACCGTTTTAAATCAAAATGATCAGTTCGCAGCCGAGTGTGAAGCGACCGGGATGAGAATCAGCACCTCCAAGTCCGAATCCATGGTTCTCGCCCGGAAAAGGGTGGAGTGCCATCTCCGGGTTGGGGAGGAGACCCTGCCCCAAGTGGAGGAGTTCAAGTACCTCGGACTCTTGTCCACGAGTGAGGGAAGAGTGGATCCTGAGATCCACAGGCGGATCGGTGCGGCGTCCTCAGTAATGTGGGCGCTGTATCGGTCTGTTGAGGTGAAAGAGGAGCTGAGCCGGAAGGCAAAGCTCTCAATTTACCGGTCTATCAACATCCCTATCCTCACCTATGGTCATGAGCTTTGGGTCATGACCGAAAGGACAATATCACGGGTACAAGCGGCTGAAATGAGTTTCCTCTGTTGGGTGGCGGGTCTTTCCCTTAGAGATAGGGTGAGAAGCTGTCATTCGGGAGGAGCTAAGAGTAAAGTCGCTGTTTCTCCAAATCGAGAGGAGCCAGATGAGGTGGTTTGGGCATCTGGTCAGGATGTCACCGGAACGCCTCCCTAGTAAGGTGTTTAGGGCACATTCGACCAGTAGGAGGCCACGGGGAAGACCCAGGACACGTTGGAGAGACTAATGTTTCCCAGCTGTCCTGAGAACACCTTGGGATTTCCCGGGAAGAGCTGGACGAAGTGGCTGGGGAGAGGGAAGTCTGGGCTTCACAGCTTAGGCTGCTGCCCCCATGACCTGACCTAAGCGGAAGAAGATGGATGGATGGAAAACATGGATAACTCTTTGATGAACTCACAGTGTTATGTTTCACTGATGGAGGTGACGGCAAACGGACACCTGGTGGAAGTAGTCTACAGAGATTTAATATATAGTAAATATATCTATATATAATACTACTACTAATAATAATAATAATAAACAATACTAATAAGCTATAGAATGGTGTGTGTCAAAACCGAAGAGGTGTAAGGTGTATGGTGTAAGACTATGTGAAGTATTTAATTGGAGTGTGTGTTACCAACGTGTTGACGAGAGCGAAGGAACGCGGAAGTCCGTAGGGCAGGAGCGAAGAGACAAGATTCGTGTCCAAGCGCAGGGAGTTAAGGATTGAGGGAGGCAGTCAGAGTCCAGAGGGAGATCCAGGGAAAAAGGTGAGACGCATAGCTCACCTTAAAGATGACGGAGGGTACTGCAGGGGCGACACAAGAAAACACACTGAGAAGACGGAGAGGGAGAACACAGGGAGAGCAGGATCGCACAAAGCAGGATTATCGCTTACTGAACGTCAATTGAGAACTAAGTTCCCGCGCCGATCCTTGGTCCACTGGTCCCTTTATGCAGCCTCACGTCATCAGTCACAGGTGTGTCAGGCGTGGACTGCGGCCGGCTGCGGCGGGGAGTGGGTGTGGTCCGCTTGATGAGCGCGGGAGCGTGTCTGGAGTGCGCTATCTGTGGGTCCTCTGGTTGTATCCACAGCGGAGGGAGACGCGGAATGCGCATGTGCCACAACACACAGACCGCTGATACTGCTCATTTACTGAAGAAGCAAGCAAGCGAGACTGCTTTTATGCTAACATAAATACAAGAGCCATTAACCTCTTTCCACATAAAAAAAAGACATTCCCCAATCTAAACTTGTATAAACACATTAGTGTCTGAGCAGCGAAGATGTTAAAGTGTGCACATTAAACCTACAAGCTGCGTTCTTTTAGACAGAGAGATCCATCGATACTCGAAGCAATATGACAAACAGGAAGTGAATTTTCTTGACGTCACATCAACCGGATGTAATTCTATGTACTTGCATTACTAAACTTTTACAAATTAAAATGGAGGGGTAGCACGGTGGTGGATGGGTCCGTGCCTCTGCCTCACAATACGAAGGTCCTGAGTAGTCCTGGGTTCAATCCTGGGCTCGGGATCTTTCTGTGTGGAGTTTGCATGCGTGGGTTCCCTCCGGGTACTCCGGCTTCCTCCCACATACAAAGGGAATAGATTGATTGGCAACACTAAATTGGCCCTAGTGTGTGAATGTGAGTGTGAATGTTGTCTGTCTATCCGTGTTGGCCCTGTGATGAGGGGGCGACTTGTCCAGGGTGTACACCACCTTCCGCCCAATTGTAGCCGAGATAGGTTCCAGCGTCCCCCGCGACTCCGAAGGGAATAAGCGGTCGAAAAATGGATGGATGGATGAAAATTAAAATGGAAGAAGATAAATATATTCAAACACTCAAACAAAAATAAGCTCTTAAGTGGCCAGAACAATATTATTATACAACATATTTGTTCTGCCAAGAAAGTATATATATTTTTTTTAGAATAAAACTTGGTTATCTCTTATGAGTGTATGAGTACATTTTAAGCACATTCAACAATAGCATTATATTTTTGGTGACAATAATGTGATATGAAATGTTCACATCGTTACAGCCGATTTATTTAATTTGATTTCATTTTTTTTTTTAATTTTCTATTTTTTTCTCCCATTCCCCCCTTGTTTACTTGTATCTCATCTTTTTTGTAAGGGGCGCTGGAAGCCGGTAGACCCGTCAGCCATCCTGTTCTGTCTTCCTGTGATGTTTGTCTGATCTTGAATGGGTTTGTGCTGAAAATTGTATTTTCCTGAAGGAACTCTCCTGAAGGAATAAATAAAGTACTATCTAATCTAATCTAATCTAATCCCTGTAGCGTCACCATGGCAACACATACAACAGCTTCGTTACTTTAATGTCTTTCATGTCCTTTGTGTTCTTTGATATTTGATGTTTCCCTCTTACACACATGTAAGAAGGATGTGTACTATGGCTATGAGTTGTTTTTTTTCCCTTGGCCTCAGTCTGGACCCCCTCTCCAGGGCCCAGGCTTAGACCAATTTTTTTAAATTTTATTTTAATCTTCTATTTTTTTCTCCCATTCCCCCCTTGTTTACTTGTATCTCATCTTTTTTGTAAGAGGCGCTGGAAGCCGGCAGACCCGTCAGCCATCCTGTTCTGTCTTCCTGTGATGTTTGTCTGATCTTGAATGGGATTGTGCTGAAAATGGTATTTTCCTGAAGGAACTCTCCTGAAGGAATAAATAAAGTACCATCTAATCTAAACTAATCTAAACATGTAGCGCAGCCTGGATTTGTACGGCCTTTTGTTGTCTTTTTCATGACATTCTCAAGTGTTAGTAAACTCTATACCCCAACATTTTCACTCAACCAATAAACTAAGGACTACAGATGGTTAGTTAAATCTGGTGCGTCCATCGAGTATTTGTGAAAAACATATATATTTTCAAACGTACCGATGGAGGTATTTGATTGAAGTTGAAAGATTATGTGCACGTCCTCCATTTTTACAGACACCGTGTTCAATGTTTATATCGCCTGTTGTGTTGAAAAAAACAAAACAATATTTTTTTTTAGCATGAACCAGTGAATGTAAACAAGCATCAAGAGATAAAAGAAGCTGGAAATAGTAGGAGGGCCTCTGAGGGAAAACACGGACATGTGGTCAACATCTGAGTCCACACCTCATCCCAACACTAACTCCCCAACCAGGAAGTCAGCAGTGTGGAATAAGAGCCCACTTAAGTAGTGGAGGTTAACTCGCCCTGCAGCGTGTCTCCTTGCTTCCTAAAAAACATTTAATGGTCATCTCTGCACATGTCCTGACTCCTTCACCCCCAAGGGGTCACCGTGGTACTTTGTGCTGTTTGATCCTAAAATAGGGAGACCACAGAAGCGTGAATAGGTTTTTAAACTTTTTTTTTTTTTTGAGGGACTATTTTTGCCCTAATTTGATGTGTCCATATGTGCACATGTGATAAAAAAAAACTGTCTCAGCAGATAAAAAGCTACACGTTCTCTCTGATGCGTCCCGCAACGCTCCGAGCTGGTCGGGTGTTGAAGAGGTGACGCAAGGGGGAGGCAGCGCCGTCCAAGGGACACCAAAGTCCACCCTGCAGAATGAGAACGGCAACAACAACAACAACATCCTGGCCTATGTGTCCGTACCAGCTGCAGTGGTGCTGGGCCTGCTGGTCTACGTCGCCTACAACTGGTGCGTCCTCAGCCCTGATGACACGCTCCTTATATGGAGTCCAGGCAAAAGCATGGCGAGTTTTTTGCTGACATCATCTCCCTTCTGCTGCCCGCAGCTGGAGATCGTGTAAACAGAAGAAGGCTCTGTCCAAGGCCCGGGCCGCCGAGCTGGGCACGTCCCCAGAAGGAGAGAAGCTGCAAAGCGACAGCGGAGTGTTCCTCGACTCGCAGAGTCTGCAAGACAACCAGCCCTGTAAAGGTGCGACACACCAAGCACACAGTCTTAGTCAGGCCTCGCATACATACAGTGGGGCAAAAAAGTATTTAGTCAGCCACCGATTGTGCAAGTTCTCCCACTTAAAATGATGACAGAGGTCTGTAATTTTCATCATAGGTACACTTCAACTGTGAGAGACAGAATGTGAAAAAGAAATCCAGGAATTCACATTGTAGGAATTTTAAAGAATTTATTTGTAAATTATGGTGGAAAATAAGTATTTGGTCAACTATTCAAAGCGCTCACTGATGGAAGGAGGTTTTGGCTCAAAATCTCACGATACATGGCCCCATTCACTCTTTCCTTAACACGGATCAATCGTCCAGTCCCCTTAGCAGAAAAACAGCCCCAAAGCATGATGTTTCCACCCCCATGCTTCACAGTAGGTATGGTGTTCTTGGGATGCAACTCAGTATTCTTCTTCCTCCAAACACGACAAGTTGAGTTTGTACCAAAAAGTTCTATTTTGGTTTCATCTGACCACATGACATTCTCCCAATCCTCTGCTGTATCATCCATGTATCCATTTTGGTATAAACTCAACTCGTTGTGTTTGGGGAAACTCGCCAAGGGATATGTAACCAAATATTAACATTGCTGTATGTATACTTTTGACCCAGCAGATTTGGTCACATTTCCAGTAGACCCATAATAAGAATCAGAATCAGAAATACTTTATTAATCCCCGAAGGGAAATTAAAATTTTCAGCACAATCCCATTCAAGATCAGACAAACATTACAGGGAGACAGAACAGGATCGCTGACGGGTCTGCCAACTTCCGGCGTCCCTTACAAAAAAGGTGCGATACAGGTATACAGTGGGGTGTGGGGGGTGGGGGGAATTGGTCTAAGCCTGGGCCCCTTGAGAGGGGGTCCAGACTGAGGCCAAGGGAAAAAACAACTCATAGCCATAGCACACACACCTCTTACATGTGTGTAAGAGGGAAACATCAAACATCAAAGAACACAAAGGACATTAAAGACATTAAAAGAGCAGAACTGATGCAACCAGCCACTTCTACTTACAGCTATGAATAAAAAGTAAAAGAAACATATACACTGTGGTGGCCTCTGCGGTGTTCCACGCAATCCTCTGCTGGGGTGGAGGGAGCATGGCCAGGAGCAGACCCAACAAAGCAACCAAGCGATCACTGTCGGCCAGTGTCCAGTCTGCATGGATGAGCGAGGATGCGTCTAAGTGGCCCAAAGAGTCCGATACCTGCTCATTCAGCCAAGACACTGTGAAGCCCGTTTGTCCCTGCGCTCAGTGCTAGCTCCGCAGCCCTGTCTCTACATCCGCATCTCCTCCAGTCTCTCCAAACTGACTCTGGTGTAGCCCAGACCCAGCAGCTGGTCTTCATGGCCAAAAGGCTCCCAGGAGGCAGATCCAGAAGTTGACAAAAAAGCATCGCAGAAGTCACAAAAGTGCACCCCTTGTCACACAGTCCCAATGTCTCAAACCAAAAGGCAAAAAAAAAAAATAAAACATGTGAAAAACTAGAGGGAAACACAAAAGGATGACACAAGAGCACAGAGCTCCTGCCAACAGCAGCCACTACAGCGGCGCCATCTTGGGAAAACCCCCCAAAAAAACAGTAAATAGTAGGGATCCAACGGTGCTTGCTATAATACTGCACGGGACAATCCACTTTAAATTAAAAACATTTTAAAAAATTGTGACATTAATGGAGATAATTCTTTTTGCTGTATCGCCCAGCCCTAGTAATGACAATTACAAACCAACAAAAGAAGCCTGGAGCTAAAGTTTATGACTAAAGTGGTGAAGCTGTATTTTCATTTGCACTTTAATTTTACTGATAGTTTATTTAAGAAACATAATATTTGGTTTAAGAGTTTATTTTTAGGTATTGCCTAACTGTCTGAAAATGTATCCTTACACCAGATTTTATAAGTCCCTTATTTTGCAATTTGTTTTATTTTTATTTTGTGTTCAGCCTAACTGAAGCCTTGAATATAAGCTCTGTAATCAACACATGCTTTCATGTCGTGTGACATGGATTATTTATTCTGTTAAACTGCAAGTAATTTAGATGTACAGTAATTATTGAATATGTCTAAAATCAAGAGTTAGATTACTAACTCAGTGGTAACCATTAAGTGGGCCCCGGGGACCCTCTGTGGTTTAGGTTAGATTAGTTGTGATTTCTTTATTTGTACCTGCAGGTACATTTGGTGTCTTAGTGAGAGACATTGATACAAAACAATACAATAAATAAATAAATAAACAAATAAACAAGAGTGGAAAAGTTTAGCCTTGAGGTCAAAAAAGTTAAAAAAAAAAAAAAAAACCTGATGAAGGCTAAATAAATGATATAACTTTGGCCCTCATCATATTGTGAAAATACATGTTGATTACATTCTGGCTGTGTCCTAAAAATTTGACAGCAACAAGCAAACAAATGCGTCGTCAACACAATGTAGCATTCAAGCTAGCGACTGATATCCCTCTACCGTGCAAAACCATTTTTAAGTCGTTTCTCACCAATATAATGGTGAATCGTTACCCGGTAGTACTGATGGAATTGGTATTAAAAATAATCATTCATGTCGTTTTTTTCTGGGTTTTTGTAAATGTGCGCTAATTTTAAAGATAATATGCATGCTATTGTACTTCACATATATCGCTATAATTGTTGTGATTTACAAAGGGGAGATGACGGCAAAGACACCAGGGGGCGGTCTAGCTCTTTGTATTTTATTATATATATATATATATATGTATATATATATATAATAAAAAAAAATAATAATATTAATAACTACGGAAAAGAAGTGTGAACTAGCATCCAGATGGGGTGTATGGTGGAAGACTATGTGTATGAATAATTAGCTGTTGACTCTTACCAAATGTTGAAACGAGGAGAAGGAACAAGGCAGGAAAGGCAGTCCATGGGGCAGGCAGAAGAGAGAGAGGCGTCAGTGTTTGTGTCCAGGTGAGAGTTGAGGATCGAGGAATGCAGTCCAAAACCACGGAGAAAACAACAGGAGATAACAAAGGGGGAGACTCGGGAAGGCACTGCGGGAGACCAACAGGATGTCAGAACAGGGAGGAAAAAACGCAGAGAGAGAGAGCATAAGGCTTACGGTATACAAAGAGGTAAACTAAGTTCCCGCATGGATCCTTGGGTCCACTGGTCCTTTATCCAACTCGCCCTCATCAGGTCTGGGTGTGCAGATTGACGATTGTTTGCAGGCTTGTCGCTGCGTGGGCGCGGGGGCGTGTCTGGGCGAGCAGCCAGAGGAGGAACTGTGACACTCATTTGCAGGAAGGAAGCGGGTTCGAGTACGCGCCATTACAATAATGATGTAAAGATGCGTTATTTGTTGTGCGACCAGGTCATCTGTGGTATTGTGCATTAAGAAGTCACTCAGTCGTAGGGTTGGGCGATATGGCTGAAAACTATCAAGTATAAGTGTTTTGTATCGGTCAATCTGGATAATTATTAATATTTTTTTATAATATTAATAATAATAATGGATTAGATTTATATATATATAGCTTTTCTAGACACTCAAAGCGCATCACAGAGAAGTGAGAAGCCATTATTCATTCACACCTGGGCGTGTTAAGCTACATTTATAGCCACAGCTGCCCTGATGTGGACTGATGGAAGCGTGGCTGCCAGTTTGCGACAACGGCCCCTCCGACCACCACCCATCATTCATCATTCATTCACCAGTGTGAGCGCCACTGGGGGCAAGGGTGAAGTGTCCTGCCCAAGGACACAACGGCAGCGATTTGGATGGCAAGAGGCGGAGAGCGAACCTGCAACCCTCAGGTTTCTGACACGGCCGCTCTAGCCACTACGCCATGCCGCCCCCATGACCTATGAAAAATAAGGACAAGGAAAAAAAATCTGTTAAATGTTAGAATTATGATATATACTGTAATCCCCTCAGCTAACAAGGCAGAAAGGAAAGAAAATGTCGACACAACCATGGAAAGCACCCAAACAATGTAAACACAATTCAATCAATCAATCAATCAATAAATCAATCAATGTTTATTTATATAGCCCTAAATCACAAGTGTCTCAAAGGGCTGCACAAACCACAACGACATCCCGAGCGGAGACAGGTCAGCAGTGCAGAGATGTCCCCAGCCGGGTCCTGACACTGGACAGCAACTACTTTATCCATGGCCACCGGACCTGTGCCCCCCACCCCCCTTTACAGAGGAGACGGGGGCAAAACAGAAAACAAAAAAGAAATGGCAGGTCAACTAGTCTAAAAAGGGGGGTGTATTTACAGGGATGGGACTTAAATGCTTCAAACGAGGTAGCATCTCTAACTGTTACCTGGAGGGCATTCCATAGTACTGGAGCCCGACTAGAAAACGCTCTATAATTCTAAATCAACATTGAACACTTGACAATAACTTTTTAAAATGAATGTGAAAAAGTAAGGAATACATAAGAAATGCTTACTAAAGTGCAACAAAATAATGTAAAAATTTAAACATTGAGAAACCTGAGAAGAACTATTTTCTGCAGGTTTAGTGCCAGGAATTTACGGCTGTGCTCTAAAGGGTGAGCACGGCTAAGGTGGTGTGGTATCAATGGTCTTGGTGGGCACGAGCGCCTTGCATAGTTTACAGACAACTTCGGTCTGACTGCGGTCCGTTTGGAAAAGAATCCAAACAACTGCCATGCTGTCGAGGCGACTGTTCCTCTTTTATCCACAATTTCTTCAATTTCTTTCATCTGCGGCGGTCCGAATGTAATTGTGGTGGGCTGCCACAAATAAACTAATGAGTGGAGAAGGAGGACTGGCACACTTCCACATGTACACTCAGAATGCCAAGTGTGTGTGCTATGACACTCTGCGACGCTGGATGGCTTTCAGCATCTTTACTGGACAAAATGTATCAAATTGTAATGTTTGGACACCCCGCTATGATAGAAATAATGGGAAGCGAAATGAATTATCTTTATATAGCGCTTTTCTCTAGTGATTCAAAGCGCTTTTACATAGTGAAACCCAATATCTAAGTGCAATTTAAACCAGTGTGGGTGGCACTGGGAGCAGGTGGGTAAAGTGTCTTGCCCAAGGACACAACGGCAGTGACTAGGATGATGGAAGCTGGGATCGAACCTAGAACCCTCAAGTTGCTGGCACGGCCAATCTACCAACCGAGCTATAGCGCCCCTGTATAATCGGTTCCAGGGTCAAACTGTCACCATTGATTAAGCCTAAATACCTTTACAAGCTATTTTTATAGTAGCAGTCTTATCTGTCATGCAAGTGTAAAAATAAGTGCAACCAGTGTTAGCAGTAAATGGCGCTTTACTATGTTATCATACCATACAAATCACTGTACTATATACGTCACATTCACCCATTCACACACAAGTAGAAATCAAGTTTGTTGTTTATTGATGTTTTTCTGCCACTATTCTCAATGCATGTTGAAACAAAGGAGCAAGAATGTGATGAAAAAGATTGTTAAAGGTCAAGCAGTGACGTCATATTTGTGTGGTCCAAAGGTACAAAGAGGGACAGCAAGCAGGACACACGCCTGTACATAAACCTGCCCCCCCACAGGCAGGAAGAGGTAGAGCGGCTCCTGGAAGAGGGGGCGGGCCGCGGCTGGCGTCAGCTGGGCCAAGCGCTGGGCTACGACCCCGAGCAGCTGGACCTGTTCGGACACGGCGAGGCCCCCGCTCGCACACTCCTCTCCACCTGGGCGCTAAAAGAAGGATCCACTCTGGGACTGCTGTGCTCGGCGCTGGCTCGCATCGAGAGGCCCGACGTGGTCTCGGCCCTCAACTGTCCCACGCAGGGCGTCTCAGTGGTGTGAAGGAAGCCCCCATCAAGCTGCACCACTTTGGCTGCAGAGCACGCCTTATGGATCTTTTTAATCCACACTAATGTACAGTAGTACCTCAACTTGACAGCTTAATTGGTTCTATGACCGAGTTCTTAACCCAAAACATTTTTATCTCCAATCAACATTGGCCATTGAAATTAAATGAATCAATTTAATCCGTATTTGACCCCCAAAACTGCATCATTTTAAGTGCCCGAGATTGGTAGGTTGTGAGTTCGAACCCCGGCCGAGTCATACCAAAGATTATTAAAATGGGACCCATTAACTCCCTGCATGGCACTCAGCATCAAGGGTAGGAATTGGGGGTTAAATCACCAAAAATTATTCATGGGCGCGGCCACCGCTGCTGCTCACTGTTCCCCTCACCTCCCAGGGGGTGATCAAGGGTGATGGGTCACATCTAGTATGTGTGTGTGTGTGTGTGTGTGTGAGTGTGAGACAATCATTGGTACTTTAACTTTACTTTCCTCAATCAATCATCAATCAATGTTTATTTATACAGCCCTAATAATAATAATAATAATAGATTTTATTTGTAAAAAAGCACTTTACGTTGAGCAAGCAACTTCAAAGTGTCACAGTGTAAAAGCAAATGGTAGTAATAATAATAATGATAAAAAGATAATAAAAATAAATAAAATATAAAACTAGAAACAGCCCAATAGCTAGAACCAGAATGCATATCTATAAAAAGGTTTTTTTTAAAAGAAGGGTTTTTAAGCCTTTTTTAAAAGCATCCACAGTCTGAGGTGCCCTCAGGTGGTCAGGGAGAGTGTTCCACAGACTGGGAGAAGCAAAGCAGAAAGCCCGGTTTCCAATAGTTCGTAGCTTTGTCCTTGGAGGTTGGAAGAGGTTTGCCTGTTTGGAGCGGAAGTGTCGTGTGGACGATTTGTGGGTGAGCAGTTCTTTGAGGTAGACGGGGGCATTTCCATGGAGGCACTGGTGAGTTAGTAGGGAGATTTTGAATTCAATCCTGGGCGGAACAGGAAGCCAGTGAAGGGATTGGAGAGTTGGTGTGATGTGGTCGTATTTCCGCACTCTCATCAGGATCCTCGCAGCACTATTCTGTATGTACTGCAGCTTCTGAATGTTCTTGCTGGGGATCCCGACAAGAAGTGCGTTGCAGTAGTCGAGACGTGTCTCAAAGGGCTGCACAAGCCAAAACGACATCCGCGGTTCAGCGCCCACATAAGGGCAGAGAAAAACTCACAACTCAGTGGAACGTTGATGAGAATGACTGAGAAATGTGGGTAACACCCCTAGAGGAGACCGGATGCAATGGACGTCACCCATCATTCATCATTACTTTCCTCCAAACAACTCCAGTAGTTGTGTGATTTTGAGGCTGACATACTAATCACTGGCTTACCATGCACCCCTGGCGGGATTGCAGAATGTCACAAATGTATAGTTTTGGGACTAAAATTGTCCTCAACGTTAAAAAATGTACACATATATGAAAACATTTTGATGGGGGAACTGAGCCGAGGATGTCGTTGTGGCTTGTGCAGCCCTTTGAGACGCTTCTGATTTAGGGCTATATAAGTAAACATTGATTGATTGATTGATTGATTTTATGAAGTAATTGATTTATGGTACCTCCTTCCATAGGCTTCTCCATCAAACACCATCAGCAGCTTTTTCCATATTTTCCTGGATAATGTCTGGATAATATATTTGAACATTCTCGGCTGGCATGAGACTTCCGTACGGCGCAGACTGTCATGTCTGTTGATCATGTTTTAATTTTTGCCATGTGCTGTTTGACCTTTGGACTCTTTAAGTTCCTGTTTTTTTTTTCACTCCCTTGTTTTGTTGCTATGGTTGCAAATTGTGTCCAGCTGTCTCTGATTAGTGCTCGCCCGCTCACCTGCTTCCCGAGCACTAATCAGAGGCTGTATTTAAGCTTGCCTTTGCCAGTCAGTCGCCCTGGCGTCATTGTGTTCTTTTCTTACTCTGTGCTGACTTTTTTCATGCCTTGCCAAGTAAGTTTTTATTTATTCATGTCATAGTTACCTATTTTTGTTTCTTGTCCATAGATAGGTTTAAGTTGTGTTTTCGCGTCATGCGCCTTTTTGTTTGTACCTTTTTTTAGTTAAAATTAAATCATATTTTTACCTAAATGCCATGTCTTGAGTAATCCGTCTGCCTTCCAGGGAGAACGACCCCGCAGCAAGCTGCGACCTCCCCATAGTGACAGAATGACGCCAGGGCGACTGACTGGCAAAGACGAGCTTAAATACTGCCTCCGATTAGTGCTCGGGAAGCAGGTGAGCGGGCGAGCACTAATCAGAGACAGGTGGACACAATTTGCAACCATGGCAACAAAACAAGGGAGTGAAAAAAAACAGGAACTTAAAGAGTCCAAAGGTTAAACAGGACATGGCCAAACAAAAACATGATCAACAGACATGACACAGACTGGCAGTGATGCGCTCAAATTTCTTTGATGATTTATTTTTTTAAGAACCGTCCACTTCATCTCAACATCACCGTCCTTCACACCCACTTTTTTTTCTCCTTTCTATGGATTGTAAAACAAAATGATGTCCCTCCATAGCTATAAGCTAATGCTAGCGAGTAAGATGTTTTGGTCCGATCTTACAGGGTTCAAAGTGACTAGGCTGACCATACGTCCTCTTTTCCCCGGACATGTCCTCTTTTGCGGCGGTGTCCGGCGTGTCCGGGCGCGTTTTTTTAAATGCGTCAAATGTCCGGCATTTTGAATTAGGGTTGCGTGTATTTTCAATGTAGGTCCAGGGTTAAGTTACCGTATATATATATATATATATATATATATATATATATATATATATATATATATATATATATATATATATATATATATGAAATACTCGAGGTGGTGAATCCTAGCTGTAAATATTGTAGCGGCTGGCTACGGGGTGTTAGCCAATGGCTTTGGTTGGGGGGCGGGACTTCCGGGGAAGTTAGGGAAGTGACGCTATTGACAGGAAGTTTTGGTTCGAGTTTTGCCAGGAAAAAGAAATAGACTTCTTGGTAAACACTAAGGTGAGTGAATGACTCCAGAGATTTAAGCGTTAAATATAAAATTTATGTATGCCCTGGCATACCATTATCATCATTTCATGACCCAAGCTAAACACTTTTTAAACTTTTATACTGAAATAAATACACCTACAACTTATTAAATAAAAACATAGAAAAAACTACCAGCAGCGGTAAAGTTTACATCCATGAAGGAAAGAAGAAAGTGAATGAATGTTTATAACTGAATACATTTACATATGTATACACATTTGTTTTCTTTTATTATTTTTTTTTAAAATGAATTAAGTAACGTTTATGACAACCTTTTTCCAAAACACAATTTAGAATGTGAGATATAACAGGACAATGAATATGTTTATCATTTGTTTTCAAAATGCTTACAAAAAAGTGGGACCCCGAAAATATATTGTGGGACCCCATTTTTATGACTTGATGGGGTCCCTGGGACCCCATTTTAAAAATCTCTAGCACCAACACAGCCGTCAACAGAGGATAAAAAATGCTTTATTTAAATAAATATATTATTCATAGCCCTGCGATGAGGTGGCGACTTGTCCAGGGTGTACCCCGCCTTCCGCCCGATTGTAGCTGAGATAGGCGCCAGCGCCCCCGCGACCGCGAAAGGGAATAAGCGGTAGAAAATGGATGGATGGATGGATATTATTCATAAAGCAAGTTCGAGTATCATTGGTAAATGTTCACCTAGTCCCGGCCTTGGCATGCTGCCCGCCTTGGCATGCATATATGTGTCCTCTTTTTGGGATTTCACAATATGGTCAGCCTAAATGTGACTAATTTTGTCACTCACATTTCAAAGTATAACAATGAGTTGTTATCTCAAAACACTCTTAAGTTGAGGTACTCTGTAATATTATCTCCTACTTTTCCAAAGGCATTGCCTTCACCTCCACTTCCATCAAGGAGACTCCGTGGTATCATTTTCAAAAATACAATATTGTTTGCATCAGTACTACTCACTATTGAAAATATACTGTATTTGGCTTCATGTCCTCATAATATGCATGAGTCATCTAGCCCAGTGTTCCCCAACTTTTTTTCCACCAGGGACCGGTTTAATGTATGCATTATTTTTCACGGACCTGCTTTCTCCATTTAAATTAGCCTTTGTCAACAATCTGGCTCATTAAAATGTTATATATTCATTAATGTGCATTGTCCCATTACAACTAGTTGTAATATGCATTTATTGACAGGATTATTGGTGTTTAGTGGGACAGGCCAAAGTTAAGTCTGAGAAAATGTGGTGGTTTATAAATTAATGCTTCTGTGCAGCTCACGGACCGGCGGTTGGGGACCACTGATCTAGCCTATAATTGTTTGTATTTGCAACTTAAAAAAAGATGAATTATTCTAATTGCCACCTGAGGAGTTTACATGTTCCAATACTCCAATAATTTTTCCAATGAATATTGGGTAAGACTTAGGTATGGAGAACATATTCACCATTAATTAGTCGCTAATTAACATACAAATTAGTAACATATTGGTTCTTAATTTGTCATTATTAAGTACTTATTAATGCTTTATTCTGCATGGCCTTATTATACAACCAGTAAGCCAGTAACGAAGAGTCTTCCCTCAAAAACCTCAGAATTATTGCTTATTAGTAACCCTAAACCTTATAGGTTCCCATCCATCCATTTCCTACCGCTTGTCCCGTTCGGGTTCGCGGGGGGTTTCTGGTGCCTATCTCAGCTGCATTCGGGCGGAAGGCGGCGTACACCCTGGACAAGTCGCCACCTCATTGCAGGGCCAACACAGATAGAAAGACAACATTCACACTCACATTCACACACTAGGGCCAATTTAGTGTTGCCAATCAACCTATCCCCAGGTGCATGTCTTTGGAGGTGGGAGGAAGCCGGAGTACCTGGAGAGAACCCACGCAGTCACGGGGAGAACATGCAAACTCCACACAGAAAGATCCCGAGCCCGGGATTGAACCCAGGACAGCAGGACCTTCGTGTTGTGAGGCCCATGCACTAACCCCTGTACCACCGTGCTGCCCCTTATATGTTCACCTAGTGTCCAAATAACTCTAAATTAATCAGGATCAGAACCAGAATAAGAAATACTTTAATAATCCCCAAAGGGAAATTAAGTCTGTCACTTAGAATATGTTCCACATACTAAAGTGTTACCGAAGATTGCCATGACAACACTTGAAATCGGCTTCATATTGTAATGACGCCGGTATTGTTGGTATTCCTGATGGAACACAACCGAACAGAACTCTCTTTTTAAGCTCTTCCTCACGTGTTCACCCTTGTAAATAAAAATGTGTGAGGGCCACCAAAGGGATCATCGAGAACGGAACACCTTCCCTATTTATTCGAGCAGCATGTTCAAACGTTACTCTGTGTGCTGCACTGTGTGATGGCTTCACATGATCATCTTATCTTTATGTGCATATTTCATATTTGACTTTGCCTGTTTATGGGGTTTTGTCATTCAATTAATAAATCATTTGTAATAAAAAGGTCTGTTATCTGCTCTTTTTTTGAACACCTTTTAACACTTTAATTATGGCCATAATTAAACAGGACATAAACGTCCTTATTGAGCCTTAGAATTCCTTTTTGATTCTTTTTTTTGTTTGCTTTAGTCCATAACCTTTTTTTATTTAATTTTGTTCTTTTTGATATATCCTTTCGAATGCTTTTTTTGTCAGTTAATGTCACAGGTTTACATATTTGGTTGTTTCCTTGGTTTGTGTTTTTTTGCTGTGTGAAATGAAGTGAATTATATTTATATAGCGCTTTTCTCTAGTGACTCAAAGTGCTTTACATAGTGAAACCCAGTATCTAAGTTACATTTAAACCAGTGTGGGTGGCACTGGGAGCAGGTGGGTAAAAGTGTCTTGCCCAAGGACAACAACGGCAGTGACTAGGATGGCGGAAGGGGGAATCAAACCTGGAACCCTTTTGTTGCTGGCACGGCCACTCTACCAATTGAGCTACACTACCTGTGTAGCGCTGTTATTTTGGTTTCCATTCCTGCACGTCTCCCTGAGCACTCTTTCCCTCCCCTGACCCTGGTTGGCATCCTGGCACACCTGGCTATATTTAAAATCAATCAATCCAAGTTTATTTATGTAGCCTTTAATCACGAGTGTCTCAAAGGGCCGCACAAGCCACAACGACATCCTCGGCTCAGATCCCACATCAGGGCAAGAAAAAACTCAACCCAATGGGATGACAATGAGAAACCTTGGAGGGGACCGCAGATGTGGGGACCAAATGGACAGAGGAACTGTGCCAAGACAGCAGTCACAAGACATTGAAACAACATTGATTATACATGCATGTCCTTCAACACTTTCTACCAATCACCATCTGGTGCCGGACAGACTTTGCAGGCCCAAACGCATTGTGTGAGTCTGCTGGAAATGTCTAGCAGAGTCTCCTGTCAGAAAGCTTCATTTCTATCCTCCGGAAGAACTTTGAACATGTCACGAGGGAGGCGCTGGACATTGACTCCGAGTGGACCGTGTTCCATATCTCTATTGTCGAGGCGTCCGGTTGGAGCTGAGGCCGCAAGGCAGTTGGTGTCAGCGGTGAGGGACGCCGTCAAGCTCATGGGACTGCGGAGTCAGCAGACAGGTAACGACAGGCCAAAAGGTGTGCGGCTTGGCGGGTCACAAAAACTCAGACATGGGAGGAGTTCGGGGAAGCCATTGAAAACGACTTACAGACGGATTCGAAGCGAATTTGAACCACCGTTCGCCACCTCAGGAAGGGGAAGCGGTGCACTGTCAGCACCCGTGTATGGTGGGGATGGTGTTCCGCTAACTTCGGCTGCGGATGTTGTGGATTGGTGGAGGAAATAGTCCGAAGACCTCAATACGACTATGAGAAAGCAGTGCCTGGGGAATCTGTGGGGCTGAGGTTGCCCAGGTAGTTAAAAAGTTCCCATCCACCACCAGTGTGTATGGGATCTGCCTGGAGTTCCTTAAGGCTCTGGATGATGTGGGGCTGTTTTGGTTGACAAGACTCTGCAACATCGCGTGGACATCGGGGACGGTGCCTCTGGATTGGCAGACCGGGGTGGTGGAGGGTGTGTTCCAACTATCGGGGGATCACACTCCTCAGCCTTCCCGGTAAGGTTTATTCAGGTGTACTGGAGAGAAGAGGCAACGCCAGATAGTCGAACCTCAGATTCAGGAGGCGCAGTATGGTTTTTGTCCTGGTCGTGGAACTGTGGACCTGCTCTATACTCTTGGCAGGGTCTTTGAGGGTGCATGGGAGTTTGCCCAACTAGTCTACATGTGTTTTGTGGACTTGGAGAAGGCATTCGACCGTGTCCTCCGGGAAGTCCTGTAAGGAGTGCTCAGAGAGTGTGGGACAACTCTGCAGATAACACTCAGAACTACGTGTCACTGACGGCAGGTGAATGTCGGCCTGTTGATTCATTTTATCCTTGCATCATACAGTTCAGTGTATGGATGCAAAACCAAATTTTGTCAGCTAACCTCAAGCAAAACTGAAATAATTGTCTGTGGCCCAAAAAAGCAAATATTAACTATTATTAGTCAACTTGAGACACAAACCCTGACATCCGATAATCAGGTTAGAAATCTAAGAGTAATAATGGATTCAGACCTAAACTTTGACAGCCATATTAAGTCACTAACATCAGCAACTTTTTACCACCAAAACAACTTTTTGAAAATCAGAGGTATAATGTCTAAATCAGACTTAGAAAGTCTTCAAAGCCCAACCGAGTCATACCAAAGATTATTAAAATGGGACCCATTACCTCTCTGCTTGACACTCAGCATCAAGGGTTGGAACTGGGGGTTAAATCACTAAAATGATTCTGGGGCGCAGTCACCGCTGCTGCTCACTGCTCCGGTCACCTCCCATGGGGTGGAACAAGGGGATGGGTCAAATTTCACCACACCTAGTGTGTGAGTGTGTGTGACTATCATTGGGATTTTAACTTTAACAAGTCTGTGACATGTACATTAGTGGTGCACAAAATAATCGATACACATCCGAATCGCTATTTTTATTCATCCCGATTCTAAATTTATTGAACATTTTAAAAATTGTTTAAAAAAAAAAAGTAGCATATTTTCATAAGAAACTATTTTAACAAATGTTTTTAGTCCATCTCTGTGCAACCACAAGGAGCTTCACTATTGTGTAACCTGTTTGGAAAATGTTTCATTGTAATTATACCAAATTCATTGCAAAAGTCAGCAAAAGTAAGAATCGTGTTGGATCGATAATCAATTCTAAATAGACTGGCTAGGTGCCCAAAGATTCACACCCCTACTGTACAGTATTATTATTGTCATTATAAGTCTGTGACCTGCTGTGTGTAGTTGTGCGGCATGGAAAATGAGCAGGAGTGTACAAAAAAAACCCAGTTTATTATCTTTTAAAATGTTTGTACACTCGGTATGACAATGTGCTTATGCAATACTTACAGCTGAGTAGGGTGAAAATTACTTTGTACATAGAAACATAATAACCCGAAACGATGAAAATCTCCCCCAATGAGCTGACATAAACCAGTGAGGGGGTTTAGATGTGAGGGTCCACCTAGTCACCCTCCTGCATACACATTTGGAAATAATAATCATAATAACATATATACACTGTAGAACCATGAAATGACAGTCATGTTACTAAATTTTTCTGTCTATTTAAATGCTCCCAGAACTATTTCATATTATGCAATATAGGCTGTCTTGATTTGTGAGAACTGACAGGAAAAAAAAGAAAGAAATAAAAAGGCTGTTTTGTGTGTAACTGTTGTGAATAACAACAATAATATTAATAATAGGCATTAAAAAACAAAGATAAGTTAAAATCACAATGCTACACTCTTCTTCAGCGTGAGTCCAGTTAGAAGAAGAAAGAGGGCGTGGCACATCCAACATGGCGTTCCCAGTGGAAGAGATAAAAGGTGTTGATTGTGGCCAGAGTCAAAGCTGGGAAGACTTCTTGGAGTCTTCAGCTCGGACCTCCGCTGATAAAAGCAGTCGAGTTTTGCTTTTTGATCCGTCGTCGACAGTAGAAAGCATCAACATTTTCTTTGTGGAGTTTAAAAGTCAGGATAAAAGTCATCAGTCAGTGGGAATTATCTTGGCTCCTCCCCTCCATCAATCATAAATAAAGCATGACAAAATGCAAGCGCACGCTGTCAGTAGACGTCCGTGTCCTCCTTGGGCTTGTACACGGCGCCGAACCTCTGCATGTACTTTTTTATGTACTCCTTGGTCTTGTGCTTGACGTTTTCGTTACACTCAAGGTCTTCAGGGTTCTTGCAGGCCTTCAGCTCCTTGTTCATGACTCCATGAGTTAGCTGGAGACACAGAACAAAAAGAAAAAAAAAAGGTCAGCAGACAGCGCTAATTACACACGCAGTGACTTTTGGGCTTCATTCTTCAAGTCCGGCTGCTCTTTTTTCCCACCCTCAAGAATCTTGGTGTGCAGGAACCGCATCCCGCAGGCGCACAAACTAAACAATGCTGGGGCACTGAAAAAGGAAGGACAAGAGGTAGAAACGCGTGCATTTAGACGACTGCAACCTATCCCACTGGGCATCTACAAATTGTTTAGGCAGCATTTTTTTTTACAAACCCCATTCCCATATGAGTTGGGAAATATAAACGGAATACAATGATTTGCAAATCTTTTTCAACCCATATTTAGTTGAATGCACTACAAAGACAACATATTTGATGCTCAAACTCAAACTTTTTTTTTTTTTGCAAATAATTAACTTAGAATTTCATGGCTGCAACACGCGCCAAAGTAGTTGGGAAAGGGCATGTTCACCACTGTGTTACATCACCTTTTCTTTTAACAACAATCAATAAACGTTTGGGAACTGAGGAAACTAATTGTTGAAGCTTTGAAAGTGGAATTCTTTCCCATTCTTGTTTTATGTAGAGCTTCAGTCGTTTAATAGTCCGGGGTCTCCGCTGTCGTATTATACGCTTCATAATGCGCCACACATTTTCGATAGGAGACAGTTCTGGACTGCAGACGGGCCAGGAAAGTACCCACACTCTTTTTTTTACGAAGCCACGCTGTTGTAACACTTGTCTTGCTGAAATAAGCAAGGGCGTCCATAACGTTGCTTGGATGACAACATATGTTGCTCCAAAACCTGTATGGACCTTTCAGCATTAATGGTGCCTTCACAGATGTGTAAGTTACCCATGCCTTGGGCACTAATACACACCCATACCATCACAGATGCTGGCTTTTGAACATTGCGCCTACAACAATCCGAATGGTTATTTTCCTTTTTGTTCTGGAGGACACCACGTCCCCCGTTTCCAAATATAATTTGAAATGAGGACTCGTCAGATCACAGAACACCTTTCCATTTTTACAGTCCATCTTAGGTGAGCTCGGGCCCAGCCAAGCCGGCAGCGTTTCAGGATATTGTTGATAAATGGGTTTGGCTTTGCATAGTAGAGTTTTAACTTGCACTTACAGATGTAGCGACCAACTGTAGTTACTGACAGTGGTTTTATGAAGTGTTCCTGAGCCCATGTGGTGATATCCTTTACACACTGATGTCTGTTTTTGATGCAGTACAGCCTGAGGGATCAAAAGTCTGAAATATCATCGCTTACCTGCAGTGATTTCTCCAGATTCTCTGAACTTTTTAATGATTTTACGGACTGTAGATGGTAAAATCCCTAAATTCCTTGCAATAGCTCGTTGAGAAATGTTGTTCTAAAACTGTTCGACAATTTGCTTACAAAGTTTTGACCCTCACCCCATCCATGTTTGTGAATTACTTAGCATTTCATGGAAGCTGCTTTTATACCCAATCATGGCACCCAATTGTTCCCAATTAGCCTGCACACCTGTGTGATGTTTCATATAAGTGTTTGATGAGCATTCCTCAACTTTATCAGTATTTGTTGCCACCTTTCCCAACTTCTAAAGTTAATGATTATTTGCATTAAAAAAAATGTTTATCAGTTTGAGCATCAAATATGTTGTCTTTGTAGCATATTCAACTGAATATGGGTTGAAAAGGATTTGCAAATCATTGTATTCCGTTTATATTTACATCCAACAATTTCCCAACTCATATGGAAACGGGGTTAGTAGATGAGACAAATGTCATGGCTCACCAGCAAACAAACATGATGCCTAAATGACAGCAGGACACTCATTATGAAGCTTCTGCCACCTGGTGGAGGAACATGTAATTGTTCTGCTCGCTGCATCGCTGGCATAGCTAGATCACCAAAAATGTATTAATCAGCATTTTTTATGACTCATCTATTCATTTTCTGTACTACTTATGCTCATCAGGGTCACAGGTCAGCTGACTTTGGACAAGAGGCGGGTGCACACTGGACTGCTCACCTGCCAAATAGCCAATCAAACAGCACTAATAGACAAAAGCTTGCGCACTTTACATGATATAAATGATATAAGTTTGTCGGACGATAGAGCCTTTAATAGTATCGTTATATCGTAATAATACATGTTGACACATTCTGAAACACAAATTTGACAGCGACAAGCAAACGAATGTAGCATTCTTGCTGGCAGCTAACATCCCTCCACAGTGCATAGCTGCTTCTAAGTCAGTAATCCTCGTCTCCATGGCGGCAAATAAACTTTGTTTCTTATAAATATCATCCTTGGAGGACAGGGAATAGCTGAACATGCTACACTACACACCCCATGAGGATATGCTAACAGCAAGAGCGCTTCAAATGTAACCAAATGTGGGTGGATCGATACAAATATCGACAGTAATGAAACCGAGTAGTATAGTATCAGGACGTGACCGTGATGGTTAGATTGATTTTTTTTTTACTATCCAAAAAATCTAAGTTGAGGACTTTAAGATCAAAAACCAAATTATTTAAATCAGAGCCAATAGTTTGTCATAATTTAAATATTTCATTGATATTGTTACATCCCAATTTTGTTTTTGTCTGATCATAATTGTAAAAAAAAAAAGAAGTAAATATTCAATGATGTGAAAAATTTTAAGTATCACTAGTATAACCAATACTGCTCCTGTAACTACTTGGTATTGGATCGATACCCAATCTTGTATAGCCCAAAACTAATGTAAAGTATCCAAAGAAGATAATAAGTGCGTATTAAATATTAACCGAAGTGTAGTTAGAAACAGGTTTCAACAGAAAGTAACCAGATATTAACAATAAATTAGCAAATAGATACACAATAGCTTTCAGAAAATAATACAAACTGAAATTATGCAACATGTTACTGCATGTAGGCAGCCAAATTTTGAGTCTTTGTAAACCATTTTGAAATATTGCAATTATCATTTATATACCAAACACTATATTGTGATACATATTGCTATCGCAGGGGACTGCAATTTTAACTTTAGCCCGTATCCCCTATCCCTGTTAGATAACCATTCACACTTATGAACAATTTAGTGACCCCGTTAAGTAATAATTATATTTCTCATAATACTCTAATTTGCCACGGCACAAAGTCATAGACCATATGACGTTTAATGACCTCATCTATGAAGGAATTGGTATCATTTACATTTTAACCCAAACAAGTGCCAAATCGGTACCGGTGCTAAAAAGGTGCCTGAACTTAAAACATGACAAACAAGTTTTGTAAAAAAATCAAAAACAAAACACATTATTCTGATGGAATTGTTTAACAACCGAGATGAACAGACTAATAATTGAAATACTTTAATGATATAAATCCATTCATTTTTTACCGCTTGTCCCTTATGGGGTGCCGGATCCTACCTCGGCTGCATTTGGACGGAAGGCGGCGTACACCCTGGAGAAGCAATGTTATAAATTTAAAAAAGTAATTTGTTCCAAAATCTACAACAAATTGTTATAATTGTAGCAGCGATACAGAACGTGCAAAAAACAACTTGAGTTGTAATATTTGATGCTCATGATTGAATGCAACCTGGTTCGTCCTAACCGTCGTCGGTGCATAATGCGCAAGTACTGTGGCGTTGTTGTGGCTAGGCTAGCCTAGGGATGCAGCACTAAAAGCGTTATAAGGGCTGCGGTTGCCGTGTTGAATTGTAAAATAAAGTTTTAAAAAAGCGTAAAACTGAGTGCTTACTTGAACAACATCACAGCTAGGCAAAGTGTAGCTCTGACTGCATTCATTGAGCATGGAAATGAGACGACAGTAGTCAGTTTGATGCCATCTTTAAATATAAATATCAAATATTTTAGTAGAGGACTGAATTGTAACTGTCTTGTTTGTTGTTCCTGCCTCTTTATCCAGATCCTCAACAACATTGTTTGATTCCTCCCTAGTCCATGTGCCAAACCTCTACAAAGTTGGTGGAAATCTGTTTATTTATAATGTATTCCTGATAATTGTATGTGCTCATATTTACAGTTTTACTGTGTCAGGACATCTATGAAACAATAAAAAAGTGGTGGCTTGAGACCTTTTGTCTTATAAACGCTGTTGTACAAAAGAATTCCCAGAGTGTACGGGTTAATATTTTGTCTAAGGGTTGGTCTCTCTAGCAATTGCATTTACAACAACTGTCACAATATTTGGTAAAACAACATTTTGGGGGGCTCATTGTAACAAAAACAAAACCAGGCTTCACTGTGGAAGAGGGGTTAGTGTGTCTGCCTCACAATACAAAGGTCCTGAGTAGTCCTGGGTTCAATCCCGGGCCCGGGATTTTTGTGTGTGGAGTTTGCATGTCCTCCCCTTTAATGCGTGGGTTCCCTCCGGGTAATCCGGCTTCCTCCCACTTCCAAAGACATGCACCTGGGGATAGGTTGATTGGCAACACTAAATTGGCCCTAGTGTGTAAATGTGAGTGTGTATGCTGTCTGTTTATCTGTGTTGGCCCTGCGATGAGGCGGCGACTTGTCCAGGGTGTACCCCGCCTTCCGCCCGATTGTAGCTGAGATAGGCACCAGCCACCGAAACCCCAAAGGGAGTAAGCGGTAGAAAATGGATGGATGGATTAATCGGCATTATATTGCATGTAAACTCTCCGATATAAGCTCTGATACAGGCGGTCCTGCTGAGTGTTTACTTGTACAAAGTTGGACAGCCAGTTACCATTTAAATGTCCTCCAATAATCACTCAGGGATGGTCTTTTCATCTATTTCAGTCAAGTCAAGCTAAGCACACAAGCTAGACTTTTGTAATATGGCCCCATTTATACTGCACACTGAATGCCATTTTTACCCTTAAGCAGGGGTGGTAAGAGTAGCCAAAAACTGTACTCAAGTAAGAGTACTGTTACTTTAGAGATTTATTACTCAAGTAAAAGTAAGGAGTAGTCACCCAAATATTTACTTGAGTAAAAGTAAAAAGTATGTTGTGAAAAAACTACTCAAGTACTGAGTAACTGATGAGTAACCTGATTACGGCAACAAATAATGGACAAAAATATAAAAATAGCAATGAGCAAATTCAGAGCCAGGAATATCTCTTAAGCAACTATATATAATATATATATATTAAATAATACATTAAAATAAAAAAAAAGGCACATTTAGCCACAAGAACTTAACAGCACCATAGGCTCAGTAGGCATTCATTGATTGATTGACTGAAACTTGTATTAGTAAATTGCACAGTACAGTACATATTCCGTACAATTGACCACTAAATGGTAACACCCCAATAAGTTTTTCAACGTCAATCAATTATTTAATAAATGACCAAGTCGAGGTGATCTACCTCATGTATACATACACACACGTATCATATACATACACACACATATCATATATTAATATGTCCAGGGTGTACCCCGCCTTCCGCCCGATTGTAGCTGAGATAGGTGCCAGCGCCCGCCGCGACCTCAAAAGGGAATGGGAATAAGCGGTAGGAAATGGATGGAGATATATATATATATATATATATATGTGAGTGTGAATGTTGTCTATCTGTGTTGGCCCTGCGATGAGGTGGCGACTTGTCCAGGGTGTACCCTGCCTTCCGCCCGATTGTAGCTGAGATAGGCGCCAGCGCCCCCCGCGACCCCGAAAGGGAATAAGCGGTAGAAAATGGATGGATGGATATACACACACACAGTGAGAGTAAAAATTGTTTGATCCCTTGCTGATTTTGTTGGTTTGCCCACTAATAAAGACATGATCATTCTATATTTTTAATGGTAGATGTATTTAAACATGGTGAGATAAAATATCAAAAAGAAAATCCAGAAAATAACTTTAAGGAATATATTTTAATTGATTTGTATTTCATTGAGGGAAAATGTATTTTATCCCCTAGTGTGTATTAGGATTTCTGGCTTTCACAGAGCAGTTAGACACTCCCAATCAACTTTGGAATTGAGGACTGAATTGAAGACATCTGTTCTAACTATCCATCCATCCATTTCCTACCGCTTATTCCCTTTTGGGGTCGCGGGGGGCGCTGGCGCCTATCTCAGCTGCAATCGGGCGGAAGGCGGGGTACACCCTGGACAAGTCGCCACCTCATCGCAGGGCCAACACAGATAGACAGACAACATTCACACAATAGGGCCAGTGCATGCCTTATGTGGGCCTACCGAGGATGTCGTGGTGGTTTGTGCAGCCCTTTGAGACACTAGTGATTTAGGGCTATATAAGTAAACATTGATTGATTGATTGATGTCTTTGGAAGTGGGAGGAAGCCGGAGTACCCGGAGGGAACCCACGCATTCTCGGGGAGAACATGCAAACTCCACACAGAAAGATCCCGAGCCTGGATTTGAACCCAGGACTGCAGGAACTTCATATTGTGAGGCAGACGCACTAACCCCTCTGCCACCGTGAAGCCCCCTGTTCTAACTAATATCCTGTATAAAAGACACCTGATCAGAGACTCAGACAGATTCCAAGCTCTCCAACATGGGTAAGACAAAAGAACTCTCTCAGGACCTCAGAGACAGGATTGTTGACCTGCACAAATCTGGAATGGGCTACAAAAACATTAGCAAGATACTGGGAATCAAAGTAACAAAGATTCGTGCAACTGTTGGAAAATTTAAAAAGTATAACATAACCATCAACAGACCTCGATCTGGTGCTCCACAGAAGATTTCACCTCATGGGGTTGCAATGATCATGAGAACTGTGAGAAATCGTCCTGTAACCACTCAGCAGGAGTTAGTGAATGACCTCAAGGCAGCTGGGACCACAGTCACCAGGAAAACATTTGGCAACACTTTGCGACAGAATGGGTTAAAATCCTGCAGTGCCCGAAAGGTACCCCTGCTTAAGAAGGCACATGTGGAGGCCCGCCTAAAGTATGCCAATGATCACCTCAAAGATGCACAAAGTGTTTGGGAGAAGGTTCTATGGTCAGACGAGACCAAAATGTAACTATTTGGCCTAAACTCTACACGTCGTGTGTGGAGAAAGAAAAATGCTGCCTATGACACAAAAAACTCTGTGCCCACCATCAAGCATGGAGGTGGAAGCATTATGTTTTGGGGGTGTTTCTCTGCCAAGGCCACAGGGCTACTACACCGCATCAGTGGGAAGATGGATGGAGCCATGTACCGTGCAGTCTTGAGGGACAACCTCCTCCCCTCTGCCAGGAAGCTGAAAATGGGCCGTGGTTGGGTCTTCCAACATGACAACGATCCAAAGCATACAGCAAAGGCAACAAAGGAGTGGCTCAAGAAGAACCACATTAAGGTCATGGAGTGGCCCAGCCAGTCTCCGGACATCCATCCTATTGAAAATCTATGGAGGGAGCTGAAGGTCCGAGTTGCCAAGCGACAGCCCACCAACCTGAATGATAGAGAGAAGATCTGCAGAGTAGAGTAGGCAAAAATTCCCCCTGATATGTGTGCTAACCTTGTGGTTAACTACCACAAACGTCTAACCGCTGTGCTTGCAAACAAAGGCTTTGCCACCAAGTATTAACTGCTTTTGTCTAGAAGGATCAAATACTTATTTCCCTCAATGAAATACAAATGAATAAAATATATTCTTGAAAGTTATTTTCTTGATTTTCGTTTTGATATTCTGTCTCTCCATGTTAGAATACATCTACCATTAAAAGTATAGAATGATCATGTCTTTATTAGTGGGCAAACCAATAAAATCAGCAAGGGATCAAATACTTTTTACTCTCACTGTGTATATATATATATATATATATATATATACATACACACACAGTATATATATATACAGTATATAATTTATATTTATTTATTTTGCCGTTTTTGTTTGCATGTTAAAGGTGTTTTAATGAATATATATGCATGTTTAACACATAGATTCTTATCTTTCATGAAGACAAGTATATAAGTTGGTGTATTACCTGATTGTGATGACTTGCATTGATTGGAAACAGTAGTACTGAAAACGTCCACGTTTTCAAATGGAGGAGAAAAAAAGTTCTTCCTTCTGTCTAATACCACATGAAAGTCGGTTTTTGGCATCTTATTTGACCAGCTTCTATATTTGTTTTTATACACTTAACAATAAATACATTGGCGGCAAACTCCGTAGCTTGCTCGCTTGTTTGCGCTGGCTTTCGGAGACTCTTATTTTGTTAGCACAGGCGTGATGGAGCGGCACTTTTATTGTGAAGACAGGAACTGTGCAATCAGTGTTTAGGCTTTTGAGGGGAAGTATGGTTGAAATAAAAAGTGTCTTTTTTCCTTTACACTTTTGATTGATTGATTGAAACTTTTATTAGTAGATTGCACAGTACATATTTCGAACAATCGACGACTAAATAGTAACACCCCAATAAGTTTTTCAACTTTTTTAAGTGGGATTCGACGTGTGACGGTCACATGACCGCTTGGCTCTGTTTGATTGGTCCAACATTACCAGTGACTACATGTGATTGGTGAAACGCAGGCATGCGTAGATCCTACTTTGAAAAACTAAAACAAACATTAATAGATCGATAAAAAAAAAAAAGTAGCGAGTAACGAGCTGAATGTACATGAATGGAGCGGAGTAAAAGTAGCGTTTCTTCTCTATAAATATACTCAAGTAAAAGTAAAAGTATGTTGCATAAAAACTACTCTTAGAAGTACAATTTATCCCAAAAGTTACTCAAGTAGATGTAACGGAGTAAATGTAGCGCGTTACTACCCACCTCTGCCCTTAAGTGACACAGATCAGATTTTTTTGCCAGTTTAAACCTTTAAAGGCCTACTGAAACCCACTACTACCGACTACGCAGTCTTATTGTTAATATTTCATCATTGATATATAAACTTTGCAACACATGCCAATACGGCCGGTTTAGTTGACTGAATTACAATTTTAAATTTCCCACGGAGTTTCTTGTTGAAAACGTTGCGGAATGATGACGCGTGCGCATGACGTCTCGAGTTTGAGTGGACATAGCGCAGCACCACTAGCGGCTAATAGTCGTCTTTTTTCATCGCGCAATTACACAGTATTTTGGACATCTGTGTTGCTGAATCTTTTGCACTTTGTTAAATTAATAATGGAGAAGTCAAAGTAGAAAGATGGAGGTGGGAAGCTTTAGCCTTTAGCCACACAAACACACGGTGATTCCTTGTTTAAAATTCCCGGAGGTGAAGCTTTACTATGGATCAGAGCGGTCAAGCGAACATGGTTCCCGGCCACTCGAAAACCGGCAGGTTTCGGTGAGAAAATTGTGGTAAAAAGTCGTCTCTTACCGGAGATCAGCGGAGCTTCTGTCGTGCTGCTGCTGCCGTGACTAATTCCCTCAGAGACTGGCGTCAAGACACCCGTGGACACACCCCTCCGTCTATCAGGTAGTATTTTAACTCACTAAAACACTAGCAACAAAATAAAAAGATAAGGGATTTCCCAGAATCATCCTAGTAAATGTGTCTAAAAACATCTGAATCGCTCACAATGCAGTCGCCTTTTTTTTTAACTTTATTTTATTTTTAATTTTTTCTAGTCCTTCGCTATCAATATCTTCAGCCACAAATCTTTCATCCTCGCTCAAATTAATGGGGAAATTGTCGTTTCCTCGGTCCGAATAGCTCTTTTGGTTGGAGGCTCCCATTATAAACAATGTGAGGATGTGAGGAGCCCTCACACGGGTAACGTCATCGTCTGTGACTTCCGGTAAAGGCGAGGCTTTTTTATTAGCCACCAAAAATATGGCAATATCGCGAAATTATCAAGTATGACACATAGAATGGACCTGCTATCCATGTTTAAATAAGAAAATCTCATTTCAGTAGGCCTTTAAAAGTGCTTTAAATCTAATATTTTCGCATCAGATTCAGGCCACATCAGGAAGTAGTCCAAATCTTCATGGAATCTGATATTTTCACATGTGACTTCAGTTTAAACGCAATGCAACTTTTTCATCAGCTTTGGGTGAGCTACGTGTACGCATCATTCAACTTACTGTGTCATGACCTTAACTTCATTAATTATTGTGACCACTACATGTTGCCAAAACAAATCAACACTCCACTTCAAAAGCGTAAAACCTGTCATAAGATTAGTGTTTTTCATACCCACCATTGTTCTTAGTAATGTCACTTGCTTAAGCCCTTTCCAATATTCCACATAAAGCTGGGTGATGGAACAACATCCATAGAAACACAGTCCATTTCAATAAAAACTGCGTCCAAAAAATGCTATTTTTTTATATTCTTCGTCTGAAAAAGTTTCGAAGCAAGGTTGGTTGCATGAGGCACTCGCTCTCAAGTAACCGCGCAACGCAGGAAGTGATCATTGATCAGTGTTAGTGACACGCTAACAGCCAGTTAGCTAACAACATTAACTATTAAGTTTGGATGCGCCGTCTTGTTGTCTCATGGTTGACTCATTGCCAGGAGTGAGAATATAAAGTAAAAATGAGTGCTGCACGGAGCAAAAAAAATTGGTCGCTAAAACAGGTAAAGTCACTTTGACAGAGTGGCCAATCCCTCCTCCCCAAAAAAGACCCAAGTCAGATTACCACCGTAATCCCCCTAAATTGATTACTAAGGGGAATATAAAGGTTACATTTCAAATAAAAAGTTTACATTTAATACATTTTTCTCCAAGTGCTTTTTTTTTGATAGGTCATAAAAAATATTAATAACTATCAATATCGAACGGTATACGAAGCTAATATTGCGATACAGTTTTCACCCACATGGCCCAGCCCTAATTCCCAACTACAAAATACAAGTATGGACTATGATTCTTGCTGATATTGTACCGGATTAATCTCGGTATCGGATTCAATGGTCTAGGCTTCAATATTGGTATTGGAAGTAAAAATAGTTGTACCGGAACAATTCTTAGTAAAGTTCACCCAATTAATTTTAAATATCTGTTTGTCACCTTGATATGTGATGCCAAATGATAATAATCAAGTGAAGGGGTATTTGTTTAATATCATGAATCTACAGTTACATTGGTATATTACATACGTTTGGCAGTAATAGGCAGCCCTCTAAGAGCATGTGTAAACAAGAGTAAAAAAAGAGTTTGATACCTCTGATCTAAATGCCCCATCTGTATACCAAACCCCAGTCTTTTTCAGTATGTCTTGAGGACGAAGATAAGTTTTCACCGCTAAATATGTCATGAATTTTGTAGCATGCCACGCACACGCATGTGTTCAGAGCAAGTCATTTTAACAACACGCGTTGTTGGTTAAAGACATTAACTTGTCACATATCACTTTGGCCTACATTCCTGCCTATTCAGAATTTTGTACATTCTAATGGTGCAATTTGTTGTTTGTCTAACACAATATGGGTGAGTCAGTAGGACTGCAGGAGGCATCAAGGAGCAAGATATGCAATAAAAAGACATTCCTTACTGCTCTTCATCATTTTCAATTATTCAGAGTACCGTATTTCCTTGAATTGCCGCCGGGGTGCTAATTAATTTAAAACCTCTTCTCACTCCTGCGCTTACCAAAGGCATGCGGTAAAAGTAAGCATGCGCTAATTATTTTAAAACCTCTTCTCACTCCAGCACTTACCAAATGTATGCAGTAAAAATTTTAGTCTGATGTAAGCTTGGACCTTAAATCCTACTGAATAGCTCTTAATCTTCTTCCCTTTATGCGATTTCAAATTACCGGTATTGAAATCATCCTCCTCCATTTTGAAAATGATGACAGGGGAAGTGTCACTCGTGACGTCACGAGTGTGACCAGGCGGTAATACTAAGCATGCGCTAATTTTTTGGGGAAGCGAGTTTGACCCGGCAGTAATTGAAGGCAGGAACATACTATATCCCCTGCAGCAATTCAAGGAAATACGGTATGTTGTTTCTACATGGAAATGCTTACGATTACCTTTGTAGGAATTTTAGGCAGTGAAGACAATGTTGTTTTGTAATATTACCTTTCTTGCAAGGTGCTTGAAGTCTTCTGTGTTGCAGATGCGGCCAAGTTTACAGTCCGGCTTGCGGTAGGGATTCAAACATTGCACTATAAACTGGGACATCTGTGCAACACAAATATGATAGAATATAAGATCAACATGGATGCAGAAGAACCTTCATGGCAGGAGGCATACTCACATCTTTGCGGAATGTCTCTTTACTCTTTTTAGCCAATTCACTGGAAGTGTCTGCTTCAGCTGTTTTGGTTGAGAACTGCAAAAAAAACCCCACAATAATAGATTTTTAACATTGTTATTCCATTAAAAGTTGGTCAAAAACCTAAAAACAAGTACTAAAAACAAAAACTTTCCAAAACAAGTATCGGTAATTGAATGGTGGTACGTCACTGATTCATGAGCTTAAAGTAACTCACAATAAATGCAGGTAAACACTTTGCTCTTGGACATAATGATCACTTTACAAGTTTCTTCTATATCAACGACGAAATATTGCTTGTACTTACAGCCGAAAAAATACCAGTTTTTACCTCATTGTGATGTTCGTGAATGAGTCAAGTCTTTTAAACATCTTTTTTAGGTGAACAATGACCGCCAAATCCCAGATTATTGTATTCATATATTCACTAAGATGCTGTAGGTAAAGCATTTGTACGTACGTGTGCACAACACAGAAAACATTTAGTATAGCTGTATGTAGAATTAAAAGTATGGCACGGATTTTTTATTTATTTATTTTTTATTTAGCTTTTATTTAACCAGGTAAAATCCCATTGAGATCAAAGATCTCTTTTCCAAGGGAGACCTGCCCAAGAGGGCAGCATCAAGGTTACATTAAAAACAGTAAATACATAAAACATCACATTTACAACATTAAAACTTGCTCATATGACACATGTGCATACAGACAAGGTAGACTGCAATCCTTTCACAGAAGCTTTAAACTTATTTAATGTAACAAGGGTTTGAAGTTGAATATTCGATTGTAGGTTATTCCAAGCCTTTGGTGTTGAAAACCTAAATGCTTTCTTGCCCAGTTCAGTTCTTACTTTGGGAATGACAAATTGAAGAACATTCATTGATCGCAGATTGTGACTTCCTTGTTTTTTTGTTAAAAGACAAGATAGATAAGGCGGAGTGATACAGAGAGTGGTTTTGTAGATGAAAACATACCAATGATTGAGGCGTCGACCACATAAAGATGTCCAGTTAACCATTGAGTATAAGACACAATGGTGAGTAAGGGGAGCGCAGTTTGTGATGAATCTCAGTGCCCCGTGGTACACACTATCCAGCTTGTGGAGACAACCACCAGTAGCATTCAAGTATTAAGTAAATAATTCTAACAATGTATTGAATAGGTCGGTTCAAGACATACGCATATGGTGCTTACAAAGTATAACAAAGTGCCTGATGATATCAGGTCATTGTCAAGGAACGGGGCTAGGATAAAATAAACTCTACATTTTTGGCATATTTACCTAAATAAAGGAAAATTGTGATTATTTTATTGTGCTTGAGAATTTCTAATAATATCCTTAGAAAAATGATTGAGTACTTGTTTCAGGAAACCAACAACAGTGCTGCTATTTTTAACACAGATTACCACAGAGGGGGTTAAAAATCAGCACTGCAAAGAGCATCTATATTTATAAATCTTGACAGAGCACAAGGTCAAAACGGGCATCAAGCAGCACCTGCCCGCTAGCTCCTTGACACAAAGCACGGATATCCTGCCAGGATGTCACGACATAAGAAGACAAGAAGGCAACAGCCGAGTGCACAAAAGTGTGGAGATTAAAAAAATAACGTGCTTGGACGGTGAAGTATAGGGCTTATAATTGGAAGAGCATGTGTCACAACAATGTGGAAGGAAAGCTGTGTGACCTTGTTGCTCTTCCTTTTGTAAACATGGATTACTCTGTCTCACTTTTATTCCCCTTTCACTGGTTTGGTGAAGGTTTACAAAGTACAGCCTGTGTTACATTGTAGTAATAAAATAAGCAGAAACAACATAATGTGACAACAAAAATATGTTGATACTAATACATTTGTCTTTAAATATATTTATAATGTTTAGTTAGCCCTTTAAAAAGAAATTCTCGCGTCATACCCAATTGAGCAAATCTTATGACGGCGTCATATTGACTCCGCCTCAGCTACACCCCAAGTAGATTGCCAATCCATGGAAACCACTGCATGAGAATTATAAACATAGAAGTCACCATTAATCACAAACCTATCACAATTAGTGGAACTCTACCTTTGTTCTACATTTAATCTCTGAATCCACAATAGTATTACATTACATAATGTTTTTATAGTTATTTTCAGCATACAATTGGGTATTGTGGCGGAAAGAATACTTGAAATTGACATACTTGTGTTGAAGCTGCATGTTTGGTCACTGCTTTATAGTAACGTTGAAGAACAAATCATATAGTTTTACGTGACATTTATTCTTCATTTAAATATTACGCACAACAATAGAAGTACTTTTTTTGACTAAACATAAGTTGTAACACAATAACAGTTGGTGAGGAGTCAGTTCACAGCCAACACGCTGAACTGAATCCACTGAATCCACACCAACACCAAAGTGGAAATGAGCCTACATGATGTCTAGAGACAAAAAGAGACACTGTGAAAGCAAAAAAAACCTAATAAATGACTGCTGGGTTCTCCAGATGCTTTCCATTTTCCTCAAAAATGAAGAAGGGAAAACAAATGAGGCTGTTGAAAAGAAGATGAGCAGATCATGTATTTATTTTAGAAGCTGCAGGCCAAGGGACAGTCAACCAAGTCGTAGAAATAGTCTGAGGGAAAAATATGCGAGGACAAGCTCATTAAAGTGGAGATGGTGTTGTGATGACGTTTGTTCTCCTCCATAAAACACAGCTGAAAGTAATCATGTGTGCACCATCTTAAACAACCTCAAAGAACAAACACTATAATCATGCTATGCATCCAACCTCAAACTTTCTGGGAATGAAAAGAAAACGTAAGAAGGAAGCAAACACCAGATTTATGGACAACAAGCAAAGTGCACAATTCCCACATTTGTTTTTTTTTAAAGCCTACCTTAGAGGGGTTCTCGTCATAAGTGGGAGTTCCCAGGTCCATCTCGGAATCAAGGTCCAGAGTAGTTGTGTCACTACTTCCGTCCCAGTTGGGAGGGTCCCACTGCGTTTGCCTTAAATAAAATGAAAAAAAAAAATGAAAAAAAAAAAAAGAGGACAATAAAGAAACGGAATAACGAGAACTAGAAATACTTCACATAAAAGGGGTGCTTTTACAACCACATCGCACCTTGTCGAAATATGATAATAGTAGATCTTTCCCTCAGGGTCCCGAGCCACTTTCCAGTTGGGAGGTAGAACGATAGTTTTGGGTTTCGGTGGGGAAGGAGGCGGCAGATCTATCACATTGTTGGGTACGATCATTTCCTGGAGAAAATGGGGGGGAGTGCATCAGCACCTGTAATTACTGTTTGAACATGGAAACCTAATATATACTTAACAACTGTGGTTTCAAGTCTTCTGTGACTGAACGCCGCTCTTAAGAATTAGTTACAAAGTTAGATGTACACTACCCCCTTGTGACCAAACAAAACAGTATGTTGATGCTAACCATTTGTTTGTTATTAGACAAAAAAATCACATTGGTTTAAAGACATTATAGTGTGTAAATTTGAGTGTCACAATGAGAAAGGACGCAAAAAAAAGGCTTCGCTTCTGCTACAGAAGTTTTTTTAGTTTTTTTTTTTAAATCTGAAGATTTTGACCACTGATTTGCGATCACAGCCACAGGAGAGTCACCTAGCATCTTTGACCTGATTCTGGTCAGTGGAAAGGCACTGATTCGCTGAAATAAGACAAGTTGGAAGAGTCGTTAGCAACAAACCATCGGCGCCTTATCGCATTCAACGCGGTTGCCTAGCAACCAAAAGCTATGGCGAGTTTACAGCTGTTTTAAAGTGCTTCCAACGTCGCAGAGTGATACAAGTTGACAGGCTGACACCTCAAATTGATTTCTAAACGGCGCAAGGTACGGATTTGTTGAAACAAACAAGGTAAAAGTGCCGCAAGTCGCTAAAGCAACTGCCGTTAAGACACAAGAGGCACTGACGTCATCGACCTGCCGCGATGCCAAAAGTTAAAGGAAAGACTGAAATCCCGAAACGTTCGGTGTCAGCTGACACAGGACACAACTGGGAACAAAATTTGAGACTGGACACAGAACATGATGGGAACCAAGAAGGGGTACTACAAAAAAATACTCCATGAATTTAAAAAAGAAATGAAAGAAGAATTGAAAAAAGAAATTAAATAAATGATGGGTGGATGGAAAAAAGATATGAAAGAAATGAAAGAAGAAATTACATAAATGAAAAAAGATCTGAGAAAAGCAACAACAGAACACAAACAAGATGTGAAAAGTCTGAAGCAAAATATAGAAAGTTTGCAAACTCAGAACACCACCAGAAAAAATGAAGCCGCTGATATGTTCCAACAAATGAAAACCCTTTAAGAAGATATGCGCAAACAAATGAAGACCCTTCAAGAAGACAACTACATGATGTGGAATATCATAGATGAAATGGAGCAGGATAAACGAATGAATGATATCATTGTGACAGGGCACCGAATTAAACCAAGATCCTATGCGAAAGCTGTGAATAATGAAGGTGAACCAAACAAAATGGATATTGTCTCAGCAGAACAGCAAGTGGTCAACTTTTTGCAAACAAAGGAAATTGAAATCGACATTAATACCATCGAAACATGCATCCCACTGAATAGAAGAAACAACAACGCCACTCAGTCGTGCTTGTGAAACTCGTAAACAGAAAATCTAAAATGGAATTGCTAAAACAGGGAAAGAAGGTCAAGGGAACAAATGTATACATAAATGAGCATCTCACAAAACGTAATGCTGGAATCGCAAAGAAAGCAGGAAAAAATCCAGGGAACTTGGAGCGCCAACTGTAAATTCTAAATCAAGCTGAATGGAGGTCCTGAAGCAAGAGTACTTGATGTCAATGACATCAAGGACCTGGACAATTTTTTAAGTTTACACAGCTTCCACAACAACGATGATAATGGACTGACAGAAAACAAGCACCTAAATTCAACATCAACACTACTATGATCCAAGGGACGACTAAAAAAGAAGACCTAGATTCAGGATTGCATCCACCTACACTTATATAGATTATTGAAACAACATCAAAGATTGTTGAACAAGAAAATATGGAACTAAAAAACATCTGCAACAAAGATCACAAAAACCAGGATTTGGAAAATGATATAGATCCAGATACATTTTTTTTCTCCCACATCAGTAATAAATGTTTTTATTACACAGATGAGCAATATAATAGCAACATTAAATGTGATAAATTGTCAATTATTCATTTTAATAACAGAAGCTTGTATGCAAATATAACAACAATAAGAACTTTTTGGAACACATCAACGACCCCTTCAAAGTGATCGCCGTCACAGAAACATGGATTGATGATAAAAAAGGAATAGATTTTGATCTGGAAGGATATGAACTAAACTATATCAACAGAACCAACAAAAATGGAGGAGGAGTAGCTGTGTGAGAAAATCATGTAATTTGCTATAGATAATATCTTAGAATGTGTTACCATTGAAGTATGTCAGGAAAAAGGCAAAATCACATTCATCAGTTGTATATACAGATCACCTAAGTCAAGTATAGAAACATTTGAAGCATAGATAAAGGCAACTTACAAGGACAATGGTAAAAAAATTATGATCTTATGAGGTGACTTTAACATTGACTTATTGAACACTAACAAGCAAAAGTCTATTGTACAGCAACAGTTTATATCCTAAAATCACAAAGCCAAGCAGAATCACAGGACACTGTGCCACGCTTATTGATAATTTTACAAATGATTTTGAAAATAACACTACAAGTGGTCTACTTATAACCGACGTTAGTGATCATCTGCCAGTTTTTACAATATATGAGGGAAACTGCAAAAAGAACGCGGAAGACAAAAGGACATTTCGAAGACTGTGCACAGAGAAGACGATGATTGCTTTCAAAATTGAGCTACAAAAGCAAGATTGGGACAATGTGTACATCGAAGAAGAGGTTGATGAAGCATATGAACATTTTTTAAACAAGTTCATAATACTTTATGACAAACATTGTCCATGGAAACAACTCCGTAGTAAGCAGAGAAAGAATAATCAACCATGGATGAAAAAAGGATTAAAAAATGCTTGTAGGAAGAATACACTATATAGAAAATTAATAGCACAAAGAACTACAGAGGCAGAAATTAAGCACAACACGTAGAAAAACAAGTTTAACATACTACGATCATGTAGAAAAGAATATTACAGTGAATTATTGGACAAGAACAAAAATAATATGAAAACAACATGGGACATTCTCAATAGCATTATTAAAAATGGCACAGAGGGATTACCCACGATACTTCTTCGATGGAAATAAACATAAAGACAACATTAAGGAAGTAGTTGAAAGCTTTAATAATTACTTTGTAAATATTGGACCAAAATTGGAAGAAAGGATTCCAGACCCAGTTATAATTGAGGACTATAATGATACCATAGAGCGAAATCCCAACTCCATGTTCCTCAGTAATGTGACACAGGAGGAAATAGTTAGAATCATGAAAAAATGTAAATCTAAGACATCAACTGATTGTAACGGAATTGATATGGAAACGATAAAAAAGGTTATTGAAGAGATCTCAGGACCATTAATGTATATTAGTAACCTATCATTTCAAACAGGTACATTTCCAAACAAAATGAAAATAGCTAAAGTTACACCAATTTATAAGACTGGAGACAAACATCTATTTACAAATTATAGACCTGACTCTTTACTTCCACAATTTTCTAAAATCATTGAAAAACTTTTCAATAACAGATTAGAGAGTTTCATGAGTAAAAATAAAATACTCAAAGAGAACCAATATGGATATAGAGCTAATGTTTAAACTTCAATGGCTTTAATTGAAATTACAGAAGAAATTACCAACGCAATAGATAGTAAAAAATGTGCGGCAGCAGTGCTTATGGATCCAACCAAAGCATTTGACACAATTAATCACAATATTTTAATCACAAAACTAGAACGATATGGCATCAGAGGGTTAGTCTTAAACTGGATAAGAAGTTATCTAACGAACAGGAAACAATACGTCAAGCCAGGCGAACACACTTCTACAACGCTAAATATATCCTGTGGTGTACCTCAGGGATCAATACTAGGACCTAAATTATTCAATCTCTATAAAAATGACATTTGTAAAGATACAAGAGATTTCAAGTTAGTATTATTTGCGGATGATACAACAGCGTTTTGTTCAGGAGAGAACACACAGAAGATAATACAAATAATAACAGAAGAAATGAACACATTAAAAAGATGGTTTGAAAAAAACACACTATTGTTGAATCTCAGTGAAACTAAAACAATGCTATTTGGTAATAGTAGAAGAGAAGGTCAAACAAATACAAATAGACGGAATAGAAATTGAAAGAGTAAATGAAACCAAATTTCTAGGTATAATGATTGATGATAAACTGAACTGGAAACCTCATATAAAAAATATACAACATAAAGTAGCAAAAAAAAACATCAATAATGAATAAAGCTAAGTATGTTCTGGACCAAAAATCACTTCATATTCTCTACTGCTCACTAGTGTTACCATATCAGAGTTACTGTGTAGAAATATGGGGACATAATTACAAAAGTACACTTCATTCACTCACAGTGTTACAAAAAAGATCAGTTAGAATAATACATAATGTTGGATATAGAGAACATACAAACCTTTTATTTATTGAATCAAAGATACTGAAATTCCACGACATAGTGAATTTGCAAACAGCTAAAATTATACACAAAGCAAACTATAACCTGCTACCCAAGAAGATACAACAATTCTTCTCAACAAAAGAGGAGAAATATAATCTTAGAGAAAAAAGTAATTTAAAATATTTGTACGCATGTACAACACTTAAGACCTTCAGTATATCTGTTTGTGGAATTAAATTATGGAACGGATTAAGCAAAGCAATCAAACAATGTATTAATATGATTCACTTCAAGAAACTCATCAAACTTAAAGTGTTTACAAAGTACAAAGAAGAAGAATCATGATAAACATTCTGAATTTATTCATCCATCCATAAATTATTTCATTCTCAAAATAACCTTACTTATCTCATCATATGGAATACAAGTTACTTCACCAATTATTTATTTATTTATTTTTATTGTGAAACTTATGGAGTATATTGGAATACATTGACAACAGGAAGTGAACCAAAGTTTTAGCAACTGTTATGTAAAAGAAAAGGGGTAGGATTTAATAAGCTCTGCTTCTTCCTACTCCTTTTCGAACATGTTGAAAAGAGGAACTGGAAATTATGATGTATCATGTCGTATGCTTGCATGTTCGAAATAAACTCAAACTCAATGTTGTCTGTATATCTGTGTTGGCCCTGCGCCTTCCACCCGATTGTAGCTGAGATAGGCACCAGCGCCCCCCGCAAACCCAAAGAGAATAAGTGGGAGAAAATGGATGGATATTAATAAAACAGAATAACAATAAAGAGTATTTTTCTATTATTTTGGTTATATTATGTATTTATTTTCCAACCCAATAATAAACACTCATGAATATAAGACAACCCTGAATCTATATATTACAAAAGGACAATAGTAATTATGTAGCTAAAACTGATGACAATAATAAATAAATAATAATAATAAGCATACACTTTTGAAGATGTTTTCTTCAGACAAAATCCACGACACAAACAGATCAAATCAATCTATTTATAGAATCATTATTTTCCAAAATTAATGACATTTAAAAAAAAACAGCATATTTCTTAAATGCTCAGTGGTGTTTCTGAATTGAAATCAAACCATGGATGCATGGCGCAGACATTTATAAAGCATCCAAACTTGCTTTGAACGATCCATTAGGGATTTGGAACTTTTTGCCTTACTTACATCGGTGGATAACTACACATATGAAAAAAGGTTTGCCTAAAAAAGTTTGCCTGAAGGGTTTTGCGCAACTCTGCCAGTTTTATCCAGTTGTGGTCCAAAGTTGCAGTCAATAAATTCCTTATTTTTCTCTATCATCTTGTTGTGGGGAAGACTAGCTCATTCATGCACATTCATCCCTTGCTGTTACCAATTCTAATAAAAAGTAGCATACAGATCAAACTCATATCTGTCTGTAGACTCCATATGAAAGTGCTAAAAAATACAACACGACTGATGGGGTGGAAAGGCAGTCAAAGTGTAGGCAAATAAATAAGACTGCCCACAGAAGAGACGGTTAGAGAGCGGCTTGAAGATAGTCTGTAAAACATAACCAAAGCAAAATTTTGACAAAAGCATCAGCATTACATAAAGCTGGGGTTCTTAACCTTTTTGGCCTCAAGGCCCAACTTTTCCACTACAGAGGGGCCTGGGGCCCACTCAAATATTAGCACTGAATTAGTAATATTACTCAGGATTTTAATAGTATTAAATAATTATATCTGACTTACTTACAGTTTACAACCTTTTCAAATGATATAAAAAAGCATATGTCACTCACAAAGATTATTATTTAACACAAACCTTAGGCCAAACTGATTAGAAAAATAAGTACTAAATTAATGTTTTGCATAAAAACGGACTGATAAAACACTGACTAAAAATGTATATATATATACATTCCTCTTGTTCTAAAAGGAATTAACTACATTAATAATGAATATGCTTCTTGACTAAACTGTAAATAATATTTAAGTGCAAATAAAAATACAGCTTTGCAACTTTAATCAAATTTTGTGTTTAAGAAACTTCTTTATTAGCTTCAGACTTCTCTTGTTTGTTTGAGATTGTCATTACTGCCACAAATTGTATTACAACCGAATGCAGCTGAGATAGGCTCCGGCGACCCTCTGCGACCCCGAAAGGGACAAACGGTAGAAAATGGATGGATAGAATTGAGTACACCTGTGGCAAAATGCTGAGACAGATATTTTTTGGGCAGCCCTCGAGGGGGCACTCGTGGCCAAACAATGACAGAGTCGTGTATAAAGATTATGGCCAACTAGGTTTCAGGCAATCTCCTCAATGATTGGTCAAAAGGCACTCACGTGACTACAGCGCTCCATGACTGCTACTGATTTTGAGCTGTTGCTATGTTTGAGGTGCTGCCTCGTTAGTTTTTTGGCATGTAAAAATGCCCTGTTGTGCAGCATTGGGCTGCTCCACCTGTGAGAATTGTGAAAAGCTTTTACATTGCTTTCCCAACAACCCGGAAAGAAGACAAATATGGGAACTGAAGGTTCACGAACAACACTAGAGAACCACCGATTACAGTGTCTTGTGCCAGGTAAACACACAACAGAACATCCGCGTTTTGTTTAGGAGAGAGAACAAACAGAAGCTAATACAAATAACAGAAGATAATACATTTAAGAGATGGTTTGACAAAAACAAACTATGTCTGAATCTCAGTAAAACTACAAATAATGACTTCTGGAGCAGCAGAAGAGAAAGTCAAACACAAATAAATAGATGGACAAGCAATGGGTAAAAAAAGAAAATAATAATAACTTAGGGTGTAATATTGGATGAGAAAATCCATCCGCTTCCTTACGTGGACACGGGGAGCCTATCCCAGCTGCACACGGGCGGAAGGCGGATTACACCCTGGACAGGTTGCCACCTCATCGCAGGGCCGACACAGACAACGTTCACACACCAGGGCCAATTTAGCGTTGCCAATCAACCTATCCCCAGGTGCATGTCTTCTCATAAAAATATACAACCTAAAGTGGCAAAAAAATGTTCTGGACCAAAATCACCCCATACCCTCTACCATAACCAGTTATTGTGCAGAAATACGAGGAAATAACATAAGTACACTTAATTATTTGGCATGTTACAAAAAAGAAAGATCAGTTAGAATAATACATAATGAGTGTGATACTGTGTGGAGTTTGCATGTTCTCCCCGTGAATGCGTGTCCCCTGGTAGGGTCTCCCAAGACAAACAGGTCCTAGGTGAGTGATCAGACAAAGAGAAGCTCAAAGACTTCTATGGAATTACAACAAAATGAACTCAGATTTCCCTCGCCCGGACGTGGGTCACCGGGGCCCCGCTCTGGAGCCAGGCCCGGAGTTGGAGCACGATGGCGAGCGCCCTGTGGCCGGGCCTGTCCCCATGGGGCCCGGCCGGGCACAGCCCGAAGAGGCAACGTGGGTCATCCTTCCAATGGGCTCACCACTCATAGGAGGGGCCATAGAGGTTGGGTGCATTGTGAGCTGGGCGGCAGCCGAAGGCAGGGCACTTGGCGGTCCGATCCTCGGCTACAGAAGCTAGCTCTTGGGACGTGGAACGTCACCTCACTGGGGGGGAAGGAGCCTGAGCTAGTCCGCGAGGTAGAGAAGTTCCGGTTGGATATAGTCGGACTCACCTCGACGCACAGCAAGGGCTCTGGAACCAGTTCACTCGAGAGGGACTAGACCCTCTTCCACTCTGGCGTTGCCGGCAGTGAGAGGCGACGGGCTGGGGTGGCAATTCTCGTTGCCCTCCGGCTCAAAGCCTGCACGTTTGACTTCAACCCAGTGGACGAGAGGGTAGCTTCCCTTCGCCTTCGGGTGGGGGGACGGGTCCTGACTGTTATTTGTGCTTACGCACCAAACAGCAGTTCAGAATACCCACCCTTTTTGGGTACACTCGAGGGAGTACTGGAAAGTGCTCCCCCGGGTGATTCCCTTGTCCTACTGGGGGACTTCAACGCTCATGTTGGCAACGACAGTGAAACCTGGAGAAGCGTGATTGGGAAGAATGGTCGCCCGGATCTAAACGAGTGGTGTTTTGTTATTGGACTTTTGTGCTCGTCACGGATTGTCCATAACAAACACCATGTTCAAAGATAAGGGTGTCCATATGTGCACTTGGCACCAGGACACCCTAGGCCGCAGTTCCATGATCGACTTTGTAGTTGTGTCATCGGATTTCCGGCCTCATGTTCTGGACACTCGGGTGAAGAGAGGGGCGGAGCTTTCTACCGATCACCACCTGGCGGTGAGTTGGCTGCGATGGTGGGGGAGGATGCCGGACAGACCTGGGAGGCCCAAACGCATTGTGAGGGTCTGCTGGGAACGTCTGGCAGAGTCTCCTGTCAGAGAGAGTTTCAATTCATACCTCCGGGAGAACTTTAAACATGTCACAAGGGAGGTGCGGGACATTGAGTCCAAATAGACCGTGTTCCGAACCTCTATTGTCGAGCCGGCTGATCGGAGCTGTGGCCGCAAGGTTGTTGGTGCCTGTCGTGGCGGTAATCCCAGAACCTGTTGGTGGACACCAGCAGTGAGGGATGCCGTCAAGCTGAATAAGGAGTCCTATCGGGTTCTTTTGGCTCAAAGGACTCCGGAGGCAGTGGACGGGTACCGACGGGCCAAGTGGTGAGTAGCTTTAGCGGCCGCGGAGGCAAAAACTCGGACATGGGAAGAGTTCGGGGAAGCCATGGAAAACGACTTCCGGACGGCTTCGAAGTGATTCTGGACCACCATACGCCGCCTCAGGAAGGGGAAGCAGTGCACTATCAACACCGTGTATGGTGCGGATGGTGTTCTGCTGACTTCGACTGCGGATGTTGTGGATCGGTGGAAGGAATACTTCGAAGACCTCCTCAATCCCACCAACACGTCTTCCTTTGAGGAAGCGGTGCCTGGGTAATCTGTGGTGGACTCTATTTCTGGGGCTGAGGTCGCTGAGGTAGTTAAAAAGCTCCTCGGCGGCAAGGCCCCGGGGGTGGATGAGATCCGCCCGGAGTTCCTTAAGGCTCTGGATGCTGTGGGGCTGTCTTGGTTGAAAAGACTCTCCAGCATCGCGTGGACATCGGGGGCGGTACCTCTGGATTGGCAGACCGGGGTGGTGGCCCCTCTCTTTAAGAAGGGGGACCGGAGGGTGTGTTCCAACTATCGTGGGATCACACTCCTCAGCCTTCCCGGTAAGGTTTATTCAGGTGTACTGGAGAGGAGGCTTCACCGGATAGTCGAACCTCGGATTCAGGAGGAACAGTGTGGTTTTCGTCCTGGTCGTGGAACCGTGGACCAGCTCTATACTCTCGGCAGGGTTCTTGAGGGTGCATGGGAGTTTGCCCAACCAGTCTACATGTGCTTTGTGGACTTGGAGAAGGCATTCGACCGTGTTCCTCGGGAAGTCCTGTGGGGAGTGCTCAGAGAGTATGGTGTACCGGACTGTCTTATTGTGGCAGTCCGCTCCCTGTATGATCAGTGTCAGAGCTTGGTCCGCATTGCCGGCAGTAAGTCGGACACGTTTCCAGTGAGGGTTGGACTCCGCCAAGGCTGTCCTTTGTCACCGATTCTGTTCATAACTTTTATGGACAGAATTTCTAGGCGCAGCCAAGGCGTTGAGGGGATCCGGTTTGGTGGCCACGGGATTAGATCTCTGCTTTTTGCAGATGATGTAGTCCTGATGGCTTCATCTGGCCAGGATCTTCAGCTCTCACTGGATCGGTTCGCAGCCGAGTGTGAAGCGACCGGAATGAGAATCAGCACCTCCAAGTCCGAGTCCATGGTTCTCGCCCGGAAAAGGGTGGAGTGCCATCTCCGGGTTGGGGAGGAGACCCTGCCTCAAGTGGAGGAGTTCAAGTACCTAGGAGTCTTGTTCACGAGTGGGGGAAGAGTGGATCGTGAGATCGACAGGCGGATCGGTGCGGCGTCTTCAGTAATGCGGACGTTATATCGATCCGTTGTGGTGAAGAAGGAGCTGAGCCGGAAGGCAAAGCTCTCAATTTACCGGTCGATCTACGTTCCCATCCTCACCTATGGTCATGAGCTCTGGGTCATGACCGAAAGGATAAGATCACGGGTAAAAGCGGCTGAAATGAGTTTCCTCCGCCGGGTGGCGGGGCTCTCCCTTAGAGATAGGGTGAGAAGCTCTGCCATCCGGGAGAAGCTCAACGTAAAGCCGCTGCTCTTCCACAGAGAGGAGCCAGATGATGTGGTTCGGGCATGTGGTCAGGATGCCACCCGAACGCCTCCTTAGGGAGGTGTTTAGGGCACGTCCAGCTGGTAGGAGGCCACGGGGAAGACCCAGGACACGTTGGGAAGACTGTCTCCCGGCTGGCCTGGGAACGCCTCGGGATCCCCCGGGAAGAGCTAGACTAAGTGGCTGGAGAGAGGGAAGTTTGGGCTTCCCTGCTTAGGCTGCTGCCCCCGCGGCCCGACCTCGGATAAGCGGAAGATGATGGATGGATGGAATAAATGTCCAACTTGCTAAAACACCAAAATTGTGTGAGAGCAGACATTGTACAGTAAGTGTTTTTTAATTATGTTCATACTTTGTATATCTTGTTCAGCCTTTAACAATACTGCTGAAGGATTCTGTTCCACTAAAACTGGATCCGTGTAGCACACAGCATCTAAAATTTGTAGCTCATTCTCTGTATATTCAGGCTAAAAAATATAAGATTCTGGGTCATATTTTGTCCTACAGTAGTCGTCTTTGATGGATCTCCTGAAGTCTGTCAAGATTAATGTTTGTTGTTGAAGGAAAAAGCAAACATAATACATCTGTGAAATTAATACGCCGCTGTACGCTTAAAATGACCAAAATACTTCATTATTTCATGTTATGAATGTACCTGTTACTACATTACATATAGACTTACAGCTTGTATAAAAAACAATGACATTTTTGGGATATTTTTAGAGTGCTTTATAGGCAGAATAAACCAAATATCTTTGGCCCCATGGTTAGCAGACTTTTGCTAGTGTTTGTGCGTTGGATTTAGGGCTGGGGGACATATCGATATATCGCGGGTTGGTCTCTCTGCGATATAGAAAATGACTATATCGTAATTAGGGCTGCAACAACTAATCGATTAAAATTGATTATAAAAATAGTTGGTGATTAATTTAGTCATCGATTCGTTGGATGTATGCAATGCGCATGCGCGGAGGCTCCCCCCCCCCAAACCTTTATTTATAAACTGCAACATTTACAAACAGCTGAAAAACAATAATCAAAATAAGTACAAAAACAGTACAAAACAGCGCCTGGGCTGCGCTGAGGCTAAGTCTCATGTGGTGGCAGTGAGCCAGCCAATTAGTGTCATGTGCCGCTCATGTGACCACGCCGTCTCCTTTGTGGAAACGTTCGAAAAATGGCGGAGGGTAACAGTACGGATAGTTCAGCGGAGAAACATTTCGAGGTTATTGCGTCAATGGAGAAAAGTGTACGACATAAGTCGTCAAAAGTGTCGGAACACTTTACTTTAAAAGACTTCAAAGAAGACAGTTTCCTGCAAAACGTGCAGCTGGACGTCGCGTGGAACGGAGGACAACATTGCTTCGGCAGCACCTGAAGAGGAAAAATGGATGAAGAGAAGACCTCACGGTACATAACTTTTTTTAAATCCATAGTCCGAGTATATTGATCCGTTGTGTCTGTCTTTGTGTGTTGTTAATCTTTTGTTAACGAGGAGATTTTTTTCTAGAAGCGCAGCAGCAACTGTTGTGTATTAACTTTTAGAGTGTCAGGAACTTTTTGCATAGTGCGGTGACTTCATTTTCTGTGTTGTTTTGAGTCGCAACAGGCAGTCATTCATAAGTTCAGCTTTTTTTGTGAGTAACTGTAACGTTATGTCTTTGTTGCAACACGGGGTTGATAATGTGTCTCCGGCACAGTCGAATCCGTTTTCAGAGAGAAAACGCACGTATAAACGTAACGGACAGAAATATTTCAGGTTGGTTACATAATGGATCAATGTAGCCGGGCCCAATAAAGCTATATAAATCTATTTAGACTTGAGTGACGCTTTAGTATAACTAAACGTTATGAGGGTGCTGGAATATTTCATGCTATTATTCAGAGGTAGTCTATAGTGAATCCTTTATCATTCAGAACAGAAACGTGTATTATACCTGATGAAGTTTTGATCTGATGAGATACATTTCTGTGTTGTTATTGGTGTATACTGCAACTCCAATGTGAATTTATTTAATTTAGCTGTTTTTTTAATGTTGTGGCGTATTTGTCTTTCACGTCAGAAATTATTAATTAAATCAACTGGGTATGTATTGAGTTATAAGGAAATGATGCTACTATGTACATTCATAATATGGTTTCTCTCATTTCAGAAAGAAACAAGGCAGCATCAGAGACTTGGTACTAAGTAAGGTGTGCACACCACAGCAAGCGGCTGCATTGACTGATGCTATCCTGAATATGTTGCTAACTGACATGAGGCGACTATCAATGGTGGAGGATGAAGGTTTTAGACAAATTATTCAAATCCTCAACCCTGGTTACACTCTTCCCTCGAGGAACCATTTTACCAAACTGATGGAGAGGAAGTACGAGCGGACATTCCATGCAGTGTAGACTGACATAAAAGCCACCTAGAGCAAACTTGCTCTCACTACTGATGTGTGGACAAGTGTAACCTACTTTGGCAATACATGCCACTACATTGGAGAGGAATGGAACATGAAGTCAATCTGCCTCACGACCATGCCACTAGAGGAAAGACATTCAGCATCCAACATTGCAGAATGGTTGGAATAGGTAGTAGCCAGGTTTGAAATTCCCCTAAGCAAAATTATTGCTATTGTGCAGGACAATGGTGCACTTTATCAAAAAAAATACATTTTTGTAACACTTGCCTTGTTTTATTTGGCAAGTCGAAAGGATATGGTGCCAGAACAATTTCCCTTGTGGATCATTAAAGTTTGTTTAAGTCTAAGTATGCTGTTTTTTTAAAATAAAGTATTGGAAAGAATAGAAATGTAGTTTGTCTCTTTTATCCAATTAATTGAAGTAATAATCGACAGATTAATCGATTATCAAATTAATCGTTAGTTGCAGCCCTACTCGTAATATCGGAGTATACGTTCTCAAGTAGTTGCTTTTAGCTGCGGGCATTACACTACAGGCTCTTCTCACTCCTTGTGTCTCCTTCTCACAGACAGCGAGCGCTCAAACTTACACACGTCACATACTGCCATGTCATACGTCACATACATATACACCCTCGACCAGCAGCAAGGTAGCAGTGTGGCTAACAGTAGCTGTGATGGTAGCGAAACCGTGCGAGGGATAATAAGAGAGAGAGAAGGTGTGAATCTCGTAACAAATGAAGAAAAAATTAATTCCCAAGAAAAACAGCTTAGGGTCCATCGTCTGGCGGTGGTTCGGCTTCAAGCGGGAATATGTTGAACAAACAACCGTGATTTATCAAGTGTGGGACACAAGCGTTCCTACCAAAAGTAGCATTACTGCTAATATGTAGCATCGTTTGAAAAGTCACCTGCTAACAACTTTAATAAAAACAGTTTTGGTAAATTGACTTAGTTGTGATTTCCTTCTGTGCATGAAAGTTTAAAATGAGCATTTATTAATGCAGTATGAACAAGAATGTTTTAATGTATGATGATAGAATCATCATACTGCTGTGATTATATGCATCAAGTGTTGATTCAAGGCTAAGGCAAAATACGGAGATATATATCACGTACCGCGATATGGCCTAAAAATATCACGATATTAAAAAAATGCCATATCGCCCAGCCCTAGTTGGAATGCATAAAAAACAAAAAATATACATGAGCTTGTCTTACACAAGTATTGTGAATGATAGGCAAAAATCCAAACGAAGGCTTGTTCCCCTTTAAGACGAGACAAAATAATGTTAACGTGTTACCTGTTGGACAGTTTGGGAAGTAACAATGGTGGTGACTGTGCCTCCCTGCTGCACAACCACGCCTTGCTGATGACCAGGATAAACAGTCTGTCCATGCAGATAGCTAGCTGCGGGCTCAGAATACGCCTACAATATCCAGATGAAATAAAGATCAGGTAAAACATATATAGCATTAAATAAAATGCATAGTTAGTGCTGGCCCACCTGTATGACTGGAGTGTTGGTCTGAGGATAAGCAGTGGGGATGCTGTAGATGGTTTGGCACGGCTGGCCTTGGTAATAAATGGCTGTTGGCGTGGGAGGCGGTGCTGGAGCTGCAGTGTACTGCTGTGTCGGTTGTGTCTGCACGGTGACCGCCTGCTGGGTGGCTGGATCCCACAGAGTAGTGTAGTTCTGCTGTCCCTGCACCTGTGGGGCTGCTGGGGGAGGAACAGAGAAGACGGACACACCAGTGTCCTGGGCACCGACAGCGGGCGGAGCGTACTGCTGGGTGTCAGCAGGGGTGATGTTGCCGGTGGCGATGTGCTGAGAGATAGTCGACGCAGGGGCTGCCTGTGAAGTGGATGATGGTGACGTGAGTCCAAGAAGAGGAGTCTGTTCATAAGTTAGTGTAGGATCGGCGGCAGGGGTGGGTAGTAGTACTTTGCCTGCATTTGGGTTGGTGGGATCCACAAAGGTCTGAATGGGATATCCAGGTGGGTAGGTGATGAAGCCAGAACTGGAAGCGTAGGCCAAGGCAGGGTCATAAGCCATCGTTTGGAGCTGCTGCTGCTGGTGTTGCTGCTCGAGCTGCTGCTGCTGAAGCTGCTGCTGCTGCTGCTGAAGCTGTTGTTGTTGCTTCTGGGCTTCACGTTGAGCAACCTCTTGCTCAAACAGCTTCCTGCGTTCCTCTGTAGAAAGCTTGTTGCGCTCCTTGACGCTAATGCCCCTTGGTGTCTTTGGCGGGTCAAATCTGAATTCAAGAAAACAATACATTTTGACATCGTTGGAGGCCATGTTAGATGCTGCTGAAATAGCAAATTCTTACCGTTCCTCAGTTCGCCGACTGCTCCTCTCATAAGAAGAAGGCGGGGATGTCGACCGTCTCCTTCGTCTCTCAGAGCTACGCGGAGTTTTGTCTCGGTCCCGGTCCCTGTCTCTGTCACGGTCTCTTTCTCGGTCCCGGTCTCTGTCTCGGTCCCGGTCTCTGTCTCGGTCCCGGTCTCTGTCTCGGTCCCGGTCTCTGTCTCGCTCCCTGTCCCAGTCTCTGTCATAATCTCGGTCCCTATCCCGTTCCTTTTCACGATCCTTTTCACGGCTACCAGAGGTATTCCGCGATGTCATAGTTGTATCACGATCTCGACTGCGATCTGTGTTAATTGACACAAGGTGTTTTTGGTACAATCCCCACTGAAATTACAGGAGCTATGAAAAAGCAGTGAAACTGACTTACCATTAGCTTCCACCTGACTCTTCTTTGGTATTCTGTACACCTCCTGTAAGACAAGCACAAATTGGACCTCAGACCAGAAAACAGTTCTCAATTATGCATAATTGCCTTTTTATTGTATAAAATTTGCATATTTTCAGGTCTTCACAACGTCATTGTACCATCTTTCATCTGGTCCTAGATTGATGAACTTGACCCTAGTATACGCCCACCACTTAAATAAGGACAGCCTTTTATTTTAAATAGTAAGCTTTGCGACACATCTTGATACAAAGTGTGGAGTCAGCTACAGACGTGGGAGGTGTAACTTTTGGCATTTGATTTTTCTTTAGCAAATAGGCTAAATTAGAATGATGTTGCTGTTTAAATGTGAGAGTAATGTTAGCGCTGTAGTTCACATAGCTACGCTAGTGGTGCTAACAGAACCCATTGTCACATTGTATCAGCTATTAAATCCGACAAATACAGTTACAGTGTATAGTCTAACCTTTGTTATTCCCCCTTTTCATATGAATCTTTTTAAACTAAAACTTTCATCAAAATGATGTTTTCATTTTTGTATACTGTTATTGTACTACCAAACAATGTGCGTAACAAACTGGTCTGTTTGAGCATGTAATATTCAGATGAATCAAGAATCCCACGCATTCTTGACTCTGTCTCTCTGCTTTTTTAAATGGCGTACAAGGACTGAGTACTGATTATGTATGTGGGGGCGGGCGGAATGGGGCAGGTGTACCGGTACCAATGTATATATAAAAACATGGCTAAAGTTAACAATATTGGTGTGTACAGGTGTGTACAGTTCATTAGCCTTTTGGGGACACTGTGGATTGGTTGGTAGAGCGGCCGTGCCAGCAACTTGTGGGTTTCTGGTTCGATCCCCAGCTTCTACCATCACAGTCACATCTGTTGTGTCCTTGAGAAAGACACTTCACCCTCGCTCCTGATGGGTCGTAGTTAAGGCCTTACATGGCAGCTCCCGCCATCAATTTGTGATTGTGTTTGTGAATGGGTGAATGTGCAAATGGTTTCAAAGTGCTTTGAGTACCTTGAAGGTAGAAAAGTGGTATACAAGTATAACCCATTTACCATAAACATGGAACGGCACTTTTTTTTTGGACTATATTCACAATCCTTATTATAGACAACAACACACTTTTTGCATTCTAACTTGTAAATAAACGTAAATAAGTCAGCATACAATAAAGCCAATGGGAGCCATGACATCGATGCATCTATTCCGACCATAAAATCCAGTTACTGACTATACAAAAAGCTCCAGCAATACTCCATTTACATTTTGTGACCTAAATATTAACAAAATATTAGCGATATTGTTATTAAAAGAGCTAATGTTAAGGACATGCATGTTGATCACAGAGGCAACTTTCTTATGCTGCTGTATTGACGTCAACAGCTGGTGAACTGCTTTCCCGCCTCTGAACGAGTCAAAGGTAATTTGTAGATTTGAAGAATGCCTCTCACCTGGACAGTAAACTGATGTGGACATAAACTGAGAAGTTGTTACACTTTGACAGCCAACTTAGACCAGGAAATTGTTTTTCCTTAGCAAGAATCATGAGTCGTTCATCTAAAAAGGGAATATTTCAAGATCCTAACAGTCGGCATTGCCAGTTAAAGCACACATTGTGCAGTAAGTGATGTTTTATTATGTTTGTTGGTTTTCATGTCTGCAATGAGTAGTAATTAGTGTCGTCGAAGGAAATGGACAGGAGGAAAAATAGGAACAAGATTACGCCGCAAAATGAAGGAGAAGACAGAATAATGAGATGCGTTTGTGAAAGTGTTGAGCCGTATGCTTAAACTGTGCAAAATACTTAAATATTTCATTGTGACTAACATTATTATTATTATTATATACACTTACTGTCTGTATATAAATTGTTGAGGGAAGTGTTTGGATGTCTTTTAAAAAAGGAACTTCACCTTGTTTTGGAATTTTGCCTGTCTTTCACAATCATTATGAAAGACATGACACCGGATGTATATTTTTTAATGCATTCTAATAAAGGTTTGCTTACAGCAGAGCCAATAGGGGGTCCTTTATTCCGTCCATAAAACACAATGAAAAACATCCAAAAAGCACCAACAGTACTTCATTTACATTTCACGACTTGAAATTTAACCAAGTGTTAGTGATAATGTTATTATAAGCGCTAACACAGACAAAATACTTATGGCGACGCCGTAAATCACTAGCTTGTCGGCCTTTGTTTACATCATTGTGTGGTAAAGTGCTTTGTGGTTCAAATCACACCTCTCACCTGGATAGTACCGGTAGAACAATGGGGATGTAATCCAACAAGTTGGCACACTTTGACAGCCAATTTAATACCGGAAACGGTGAGAACGACATGAAAACTCTTTGTTCCACACCCCCTTTGTTTGCAAGGATTATGAGTCATTTTTCACCTATAACAGGATTATGACAAGATACTATCACTTGGCATTCTAATGACAGCAGACATTGTACAGTAAATGATATATATTTTGTTATGTTTAATGGCTCTCATAGCCTGCAGTGAGTAATTAATGATGAAGAAAATAAAGCGATCTTTTTTTAAATTAATGCACCGCTTATGTTTAAAAAGATCAAAACACGTAAATATTGTTATTATAAATGTGCCCGTCACTACATTACATATATACATAACGCATGTATATAAAACCTTGATGGAGGCATTTGTAGATGTTAAGAGCTTTTATAGGCAGCGGTAAGCGACTCCCATAGGTTCCATTGTAAGCAGACTTCAAATTGCATTTATTTAAGTCAGAATTCATAAAAAAAAAAAAAATCCTTCCGTCTTCATGTCTTTAATAATGATAGTAAGCAAAATTCTAAAAGTGAAGTTCCCCTTTCAGTGGTTTATAAGCAGAATAGAGCGACTCCCAGACGCTCTATTGTAAGTATACTTTTGCTCGCATTTATTTACAAAACCCAAAACCAGTGAAGTTGGCACATTGTGTAATTCGTAAATAAAAAGAAAATATAATGAATTGCAAATCCTTTCAACTTATATTAAATTGAATAGACTGCAAAGACAAAATAGTGAATTGTGAATTATATTTTATATAAAATATTTGATGTTTGATCTGAGAAACAATTTTTTTTTTGCAAATATTAATTAACTTTGAATTTAATTGCTGCAATACATTGAAAAAGTTGGCACAGAGGCATATTTACCACTTTCCTTTTAACAACACTCAGTAAAAGTTTGGGAACGGAGGACACCAATTTTTGAAGCTTTTCAGGTGGAATTTTTTCCCATTCTTGCTTGATGCACAGCTTAAATTGTTCAACAGTCCGGGGGCTCTGTTGTGGTATTTTAGGCATCATATTGTGCTGCACTGTTTTACTATGAAGCCACGCTGTTGTAACACGTGGCTTGGCATTGTCTTGCTGAAATAAGCAGGGGCGTCCATTATAACGTTGCTTGGATGGCAACATATGTTGCTCCAAAACCTGTATGTACCTTTCAGCATTAATGGTGCCTTCACAGATGTGTAATTTACCCATGCCTTGGGCACTAATACACCCCCATACCATCACAGATGCTGGCTTTTCAACTTAGCGCTTACAACAATCCGGATGTTTTTTTTCCTCTTTGTTCCAGAGGACGCAACATCCACAGTTTCCAAAAAATATTTGAAATGTGGACTCGTCAGACCACAGAACACTTTTCCACTTTGCATCAGTCCATCTTAGATGAGCTCTGGCCCAGCAAAACCGGTGGCGTTTCTGGGTGTTGATAAATGGCTTTGGCTTTGCATAGTAGAGTTTTAACTTGCACTTATAGATGTAGCGACAAACTGTAGTTACAGACAGTGGTTTTCTGAAGTGTTCCTGAGCCCATGCGGTGATATCCTTTACACACTGATGTCGAGTTTTGATGCATTACCGCCTGAGGGATCGAAGCTCCGTTATATCATCGCTTACGTGCAGTGATTTCTCCAGATTCTCTGAAACTTTTGATGATATTGTGGACCGTAGATGGTGAAATCCCTAAATTCCTTGCAAAATCTTGACAAATGTTCTTAAACTGTTCGACAATTTGCTCACGCATTTGTGCGGTGACCCTCGCCCCATCCTTGTTTGTGAATGATTTAATGGAAGCTGATTTTATACTCAGTCATGGCATCCACCTGTTCCCAATTAGCCTGTTCACCTGTGTGATGTTCCAAATAAGTGTTTGATGAGCATTTCTGCACAATTTTGCACAAAATTGTAAAGTTTTCCAGTTTGAACGTTGAGTATCTTGTCTTTGCAGTCTATTCAATTGAATATAGGTTGAAAAGGAATTTCCAATCATTGTATTCTGTTTTTATTTATGATTTACACAACGTGCCAACTTCACTGGTTTTGGGTGCATAAAAAAAACATGTGTGCTTGTTTTACAGAATAATAGGAACATTTGAAAAAAGTGCAGTTCTACTTTAAAGCTACAGACACACAAAATATTTAGTTCTTCTTAGGGTTTACTGAAAGCACTTTTCAACTTTTAGTGTAAATTCAAGCATCAACGCTACTTTGGCCAATACAACCAGTACACCAGTGGTCCCCTACCAGCGGATTGGTACCGGGCGGCAGAATAATTTTGTATACATTTTTTTCATTTTATTAAATCAACATATAAAACACAAGATACACTTACAATTAGTGCACCAACCTCAAAAACCTCAATTTTTTATTAAAAAAAAGTAATAAATAAAATAAAAATAACCCCCCCCCCGGACAAATTATCAAGCGTTGACCGGTCTGCAGCTACAAAAAGGTTGGGGACCACTGCAGTACACTATTAGGGGACATTTGAGATGTTTTTAAAATATGAAAAAATACTATGACATTGGCCCTTTTTATTCTGAACTCACCTTGAGATCCTTCCAGCTGTCCAGTAGCCTGGCAGCCATGCTACTAATGTCCAAAGCGCTGACTTGAGGCTCTTGACTCCTCTCACTCTCCACATCTGAAACAGCTTCCTCTTCATCCTGAGAAGGCGTTCCTATCACTGGCGGATCTAGAGGGGCTGTTGTGACCTCCGCGGGTATACAGACCTCAGGGGTGTCACAGCTTGGGGGAGCAATAATGGCTGATTCATCTGCTTGAATACCAGGGCCTGGAATAGCTTTGTCAGCAGTCAATGCTTTTGCCTCTCCAACCACCTCTGCAATCACCTCCTCTGCAATCACCTCCTCTGCAGGCTGCTCAATTGGAGTGTCAGTAACATCCATTTCAACCGTCTGGATAGCTGGTTCCTGCAGAGTCTCAACCAGAGGCTGGTCGATTACCACATTAGTGCTTTCTGCGGCTGTCTTACTAGTCTGCTGTTCTATGTTAAGTTTGTCTGATTCCTCATGTTCCTTCTTTAGTTCATCAATTGTTTCCACTTTTACTTCAGCATCCTTCTGCTCCAACTCTAACTCTGTAGGGTTTTTTATATCTTCACTGTGAGTCTGGTCTTGACTAGCTGAAGCCATTTCTGTCTTTTCCTGTTTTTCCTTTTTAACATCTTTTACCTCGTCTTCCTGTGTTTCGTTTACCAGATTAGCTGGTTCACTCGCAGTATCTACCTTTGATTGTTTATCGCCAACTGCGCTTTGTGTGGATTCATCTTCTTCCTCATCATCATCCTCTTCTTCCTCCTCCTTGCCGTCAGATGCTTTGCTGGCATCAGAGAGGGCGCTGTCCAGACTGTTCTCGCTGATCATTTTGGGGCGTTGGTACACAGCCGGTTTTGAGGCATCCCCGTCCGATTCAGGTCCGACTTTCGTTGAGGAGCCGTCAGGGGTGTTGAGGGGTGTCTGAGCCCGAGAGGTGTTTTCGCTGGAGTAGCCGTCCATCTCAGTGGGCTGAAGGAGCGCTTTCGTCTGGGCCCATCGTTGAATGAAGGTCAGGATCCTGCTCTCTTCCAACATGTTTTTAGTGGAGATGGGTAACACAGCCAAGGCCTGCAGGATCTAAAAAGCCGTACCGATTCAATTATTATTATAATTCTTAATAACAACATCACAATTTAAATAAATTCATACTGATCACCTGTGATTGCAATTTGATGTTGTTAGCGTTGTTCCCTTTGGCTTCAGAAATTTCCACCATGAAGATCCAGAGCAAAGACAAGCCGTGATGATCCAAGAACTGCTTTAGGCATGAAGGATTCTGAGTATCCTGCATGACACAGAGATTAGGCACAATAAATCTCACCAAAGATGCAAACAGTGGATGGGCATAATAATACATGCGTTAATGCCTAAGAACATGGTCAGGGTCTCAAAGCAATTTAGACAGGGGTGCCATTTTCATACCCAAAGTTTGTGTTTTTGCTTTTTTTTTTTATTAGCCCTATGCATAATCTAAGCATAAAATATAAAATATATTTATTTTTGAGACAATTAGATGGACTAATGTGCATTGTTACATGTAACACCAATCTGAGAGGGTTTTCCACCCCCAGATACCTTAGCATGCATTAAACTATATTGATTGGTTTTAGTATGTAACAAACCCCATTTCCATATGAGTTGGGAAATTGTGTTGGATGTAAATATAAACGGAATACAATGATTTGCAAATCCTTTTCAACCCATATTCAATTGAATGCACTACAAAGACAACATATTTGATGTTCAAACTCATTAACTTAGAATTTCATGGCTGCAAGACGTGCCAAAGTAGTTGGGAAAAGGCATGTTCACCACTGTGTTACATCACATTTTCTTTTAACAACACTCAATAAACATTTAGGAACTGAGGAAACTAATTGTTGAAGCTTTGAAATTGGAATTCTTTACCATTCTTGCTTGATGTACAGCTTAAGTTGTTCAACAGTCCGGAGTCTTGTTGTCATATTTTACGCTTCTTAATGCGCCACACATTTTCGATGGGAGACATGTCTGGACTGCAGGCGGGCCAGGAAAGTACCCGCACTCTTTTACTATGGAGCTACGCTGTTGTAACACATGGCTTGGCATTGTTTTGCTGAAATAAGCAGGGGTGTACATGATAACGTTGCTTGGATGACAACATATGTTGCTCCGAAACCTGTAAAGACCATTCAGCATTAATGGTGCCTTCACAAATGTGTAAGTTACCCATGCCTTGCGCACTAATACACCCCCATACCATCACAGATGCTGGCTTTTGAACTTTGCGCCTATAACAATCCGGATGTTTTTTTTCCTCTTTGTTCCGGAGGACACCACGTCCACAGTTTCCAAATATAATTTGAAACGTGGACTCGTCAGACCACAGTCCACTTTTCCACTTTGCATCAGTCCATCTTAGATGAGCTCGGGCCCAGCGAAACCGGCGGCGTTCTTGAGTGTTGTTGATGAATGGCTTTCGCTTTGCATAGTAGAGCTTTAACTGGCACTTTCAGATATCGCGACAAACTGTATTTAGTGACAGTGGTTTCCTGAGGCGTTCCTGAGCCCATGTGGTGATATCCTTTAGAGATTGATGTCGGTTTTTGATACAGTGCCGTCTAAGGGATCGAAGGTCAGAGCATTCAATATTGGTTTCCGGCCATGCCGCTTACGTCGATTGATTTCTCCAGATTCTCTGAACCTTTTGATGATATTATGGACCGTAGATGTTGAAATCCCTAAATTTCTTGGAATTGCACTTTGTGAAACGTTGTTCTTAAACTGTTTGACTATTTGCTCACGCAGTTGTGGACAAAGGGGTGTACCTCGCCCCATCCTTTCTTGTGAAAGACTGAGCATTTTTTGGAAAGCTGTTTTTATACCCTATCATGGCACCCACCTGTTCCCAATTAGCCTGCACACATGTGGGATGTTCCAAATAAGTGTTTGATGAGCATTCCTCAACTTTATCAGTATTTATTGCTACCTTTCCCAACTTCTTTGTCACGTGTTGCTGGCATCAAATTCTAAAGTTAATTATTTATTTCCCAAAAAAAAAGTTTATCAGTTTGAACATCAAATATGTTGTCTTTGTAGCATATTCAACTGAATATGGGTTGAAAAGGATTTACAAATCATTGTATTCCGTTTATATTTACATCTAACACAATTTCCCAACTCATATGGAAACGGGGTTTGTATTTAGTCAGAAAAAATAACAACAAAACGGCAGCAATTGCATGCATCCGAGCAGAGCTGCACACGTCCTTGGTAGCAATCATGGCGCCTGTTTAGTTGGCCATACACGATTCTTTGTCTCAAGGTTATTGTCCAATGTTTTGTGCAATGACTCAAGTCAGCATTATGCTGCCCAATATGACACACAATGAAACAGGAGATAAGAACATTGAGACATGACAATGAAAAACCCCAAAAATCTGTCTAATGCAATCAATGTTGATTTTGTTACATACTTGTATGAGCTTGAGACAGGTGAGTTTCTGCTCCATGGTTTCTACACGGACCATAAGTCTGCACAGGGACACCACTTGCTTCTCATCATAGAGCCCTTCACCATTCTCTAGTAAGGCCTCCAGTTCCTCATCAACCTGAGGAACAACATGTACACTGTATGTTTTAGGGAATTCAGAATAGATAACAGTGTTGAATTTAGTTAAACATTTAAGTAAAAAAAAACCCTACCATATCAGACTTGCTACAGGAAAAAACGAGAACTGACCGTGGTGAGCGCACTCTTTCGACTACGGTCTTTCTTCATCTTCCCTCCAGCTGCTCGGACGCTGACTCTGTTCTCCCCTCCCAGGAAGCCTCTGCAGCTGGGGGCTCCACAGAAGCACTTCTGGGCTTCTTTCCTAAAGGCATGGTAAATTACAACTCAATCATCAGTCAATATATATCACATATGTCATAATATATATGTCATGCAGTTAAAGTTTCATTAATGAATCAAATACCCATATCTCTGAAACTGGTAGTCAAATGTCAGTTCGGTTCCCACAGCGACTGCCTTTGTGGTGAAAAAGCCAACTCGAAGTTGGCCATTGACCGTCCACTAAAATAATATGATAATTCGTGTGTGAACATGGTTACATTGAATGACGAGCAAATAATAAATTGGACTGCTTATTTTTGCTTACGTACCTTTTGAGTCTCGCAGTTGGGCTCGCAGCTGTGGTTCATAAACCGAGAACAATTACCCTTTAGTGTTGCATCAATGATCTGGAGAGACAACGCAAAGTCAAACATTTCTACCAGCCCTTAATTATCAAAGTAATCAATTTGACTCACCTCATTATTCTTTAAAGCCATAAAATAGTAGTGGATGTTCTTGTTGCGTGCATATTCTTTCACTCTTGCTTTGAACTCTTTGTGGTCCAACACTTCCCCACAATATTCTAGCACAAAAGTGTTTCTGAGGCAGAAATGCGAGACGATTATTTAAATCTGACCCTGACACAGTCCAGAAAAGCAGATGACACTCCACACTTACGAAGGCAAGTCTTTAGCTGCACGGAGACCCCAGCCCTTGTCTTCTGTGAGGATGACATCAAAATCAGCATGCTGCTTCATTTGAAAACGTCGATTCGAGCAGTATGACCCATTTAAGCACCGTGAGGAGCTTCGGAAAAACACAAAAAAACAGAACATGGGTTTAAAGCATACTTTGAGGAAGGCACAGCATCTTGAGAATTTTTTTTTCATTGTTCAAAGCTGCTAAGCTAACTTCAGTTATGTCAAAGGTTAATTGAAAAGATTAGAATTTAGAATGTATTTAGTTCTTGGTTTATGAATAAAGTGAGAAATATGCCGCAGAAAATGTGTTTTTTAGCGAGCACGGGAGGCCTCAACAGCATTATATTCTTAGAATGTCAGTTCACTGTGCCACACTTTGAAAACCCCTGACAAAGAAAATTCAAAGAAGTGCGCTATCAACTTATATAATCAATTTACCATTCGATCATCAGCAGCCGATTTAAACAGTCTTCCCCACAAGCCAACATTCCCCTTGAACGCTCCTCTTTGGGAAGCATCGGGCACTCACACTGCATCCTCTTGATATCTCTGTGAGATTTGCTCTTCTTTCTGCAAAAATTTCAAAACTTTAAACTTTAAACAAAAACTGAAAACATTCAAAGTTTTGAGAATGTGTTTGTTTGGGCATACCGCTCAGTTAGGTACATATTCTCTTCAATTAGGTCAAAATAAGGAGGCATCTTTTTTGTCTTGGCCAGTTCTTTCCATTTACTGGAGTCTTGGAAGTCCCGGAGAGCGAGTGATGGCCGCACCACCTCAGCTTTGACTTGACTTTCTTTAGCTTCTTCAAGCTCTCCTAATAGACGATCCCTCTTGCCCGCAGGTCCAGCTTCAGCCTCATTGTCAGAATCAGACTCGATCTCTGGCCGCCTTTTCTTTGGTGGGCCCCTGTTCCTGTGGGCCCTAAAACTGATCTCTCTTGGGGGATCAGGGACTGCAGAGCACCTGCTGTTGCTGCTAATTTCATGACCTTGCACAAAACTTGTCGACCCTGGGGGTCCACTGTACTCGATGGTTGTTTTGTTACGCAAGGATAGTTTAGCCTTGCAGTAGTCATCATGGTCATTCGTGAGAGAATCTGGGTGGATTTCACTTGCACGATCATGATACTGTTCATGCAAATGTTGGTAGAGATTTTGGCTTGTCTGTATTTTGGAGCCTTGATGATGCCACGAGAGATTGTGATGTCCATGTTGCTGTTCCTTAGGAACGGCTTCTAAAAGTTTACAGTTTGGTAACAGTGGTCCATGGCTGCTGTCTGGCTGTTGATATGTACTACTGGGCAGCTCTGGCTGTGAAGAATTCCAACTCTGGTTGAATCCACTCATCATGTTATTGACGTCAACAATTGAAGATTGTTGGTAATGGGTGAGTGTCCCGTCAACGTTGTTAACATAATGTTGCAGTTGTTGAGTATGTCTGGAAATGTCAAGGCTATGGGGGGGATTAGGAATACCTTCGTGGACACTGATGGGACCAGTCAAGTAAGGCTGTGAGACGCCTGCTGAGGTGGTTCCCTCAGAGTGACTGGTGCTGTCAATTGTATTACTCTGGGATTGACAAAGCATACTAGTGTTGGATACAACACCATCCAGCCTTTGTTGAGCATTGATTTGATATTGCATTTCACAACTATTAATGCTGCTATTGTGGGGTTCTGGTTTATTCACTGGACTGGCTGAAGAAGCTCCAGTGTCACGTGATTCACTTGTAAGGGATGAATTCTTTGGTACTACCACTACAGAGTGCAATCGTTTACTTGCCTTGCCACAATCGGAGTCATAATCAGAGTTTTCACTATCACTGGCCTCGCTCTGGCCTCCAGATTTCTCTTTCAAATTACTAGTCCAGCTCTGCATCTGTGTAGTATTGTTGACCTGTGGTGCATCACTGAGGCACAGAGGCAGGACGGGAGTTGTTTTCTCAATGCCAGTGTCACCCGGCAAATGCCCTTCTTGGTCATCATAACAATCTGCCTGCATTAGCCTCTCACACCCTTTCCCCGATATAGAATGTCTTTCAGGTTCCGGTGTACTTTCATTTGTGGAAAATTCGATTTTCTTTACACAAGGAAGCTTTTCAACATACTGTTCACTCTCTGCACAATTTGCCTGTTGTGAATCATCACTCCATGGGTTTTTCTGCCCGACAATATCCCATCGGGACTTTTTTGTGGCGCTGCTCGTTTTAGCGTCATCTGTGTTTGGCTGTTCAAGTGTCATGAGAGTCTCAGTTTTACAGGGTGTCTCAGATTGCAGTGGTGGGTTTGTGTCAGCCTGCTCAATGGGAATCACAGCTTTACCCACCTCATCCTCTGGTTTACAGTTCTGGACATCTAGTGTGAAAGGTATGTCTTCAATGGTAAATAAAGACTTTGAACCTTGGGAATAATCAACATCTTTCACATCTTGGTTGCACACTTTGCCATCACTACTACTGAGTAAACTTTCCACTGCATCATCTGATGTCACATCTGATGTATGAAGAGAAAAGCATTCATTCACATCGTTTATTCCTTTAAGGAGTACATCGGCATGCTGCAGGCTTTCACTTGAAGGTGTATTTGATGCATGTTCTTTCTCACCTTCGAGACTTGATTTTCTTCCCTCTAAACTTTCCTCAGCATCCAGGTGGTCACATTCTCTTGTCTCTGCTGTATGATTGGATATTTCTTTTTCACCAGGTAAACACGTTTCTACAGTTTTATGTCCTGTTTTTTCACTGAGGTTGTGACATATGTCATTATCATGCTCACTGGTTTTCTCTGGCGAGCAGGTCATCTGTACTGACTCTGGATTACTACCTGCGTGTTCAGAGTTTGCTTGTAATTCAGTCCTTTGATCTGCCTCAATTTCAATCAAGTTGTTTTTTGGATGATTTTCATGGTAACGTTTTACATGATCTAACGTCTGCAGATTCAAAGAATTGGATTTCTTGCTGGTCTCTTCTATATGATGGCCGCTAGACTTATAGTACCTTAATTCTACACCAGGAGATGACTTGCGCTGGGAATCAGACTCTGAGAACCGCTTTGAAGTCCTTTCTGATATTGACAATGAGGATTGACTTTTTTTATCAAACTCAGATGAATGATGTGTATCCTTTGATGTCTTCCCATATTTTGAGTAAGATGAAGACTTGTAATCTTTCTGAGAGTTCAAGTAGGAAGATGATTTATTGGCGTCGTTTGTCCTTGACCTCGTCTTGCGATGGTCATCTTCAGAGCCAGAACTTTCACGAGTTCTGTCATTGCGCGAGCGAGATCGTCGCCTGTCTCTGCGCGGAGGACTCCTGTACGATCTGCGATCCGAATCATGATAGTAGGATTTTTCTATGCGGGAACCTCTGTCGGTTCTCAATCGCTCTGATCTGGAATAAGATGAACTTGTTCGAGAGCCTCTAGATCTAGATTGCGATCTGGACCTGGATCTGGATCTTCTGCGATCTTTCTCTGTTCGCATTGACCGCGTTGATGTGTATCTGGAGTCGCGGTCTGGTTTTGTGTAACTGGATGACCTTTCGTGATTCTCAAATTTCCTAGATGAACTTTTTTCCTTTTCTTCCCCCTGTGACCCAGGTGAAAACCTTCTTGTTGCTGTTTTGCTACTGCTTTCCGAATTACTTTTACTTCTAGAATCAGATGATTTGTGTCTTGAAGACATTTGGATAGAATTTTCATCCATTTCTGTGCCAGTTTGCGACCTGGTTTTCCTTCTGTATGTGTTACCATCCTGTTCATTACTACAAAATCTTTCTTCTTTTCCTGGAGATGCAGCAAGCTTCTTGAGGCTGGACAGTAGCCGACTCTCAGATGAGTCCTTGTTAGAATCCTTAGAGGGGCTCACACCGATAGGGATCTGATGCTGGGTACTTGGTAACTTGATAACACTGTTATTTGTCGATGTTTGCATACCTAGCAAATCACAGGTCGATGTCTCATCTGAATCAAGAGATGCTCGTTTTTGCCTAGTTATCGACACGCTCAGTATTTGCTTCTTGAAATGCATCTTGGCCAAGTCCATTTTCAGTTTAGCAGCAAAGCCTGGAACCTGTGAGGGTGTCTGTTCATTTAGCGAGGTGCGTGTCTGCTTTTGCTCATTTTTGCTGTCAGCGGCTTTTCCCTTGTCGACTGTTGGCTGTGGCGAAGCAGTGAGAGTTTCAGCGTCAGACCTCTCTGGACTGGAGGGTATAACGAAGAGGCTGTGCAGTGGCTTCTTGGTCTGTGAGAAGCTGAAGGACACTTTCTGACGACCCTGATCTTCTAGGTTGACCTTCATCTTGGCCCCTTTAGGCAACAGATGATTGGACAGCATGACTCTGGGAGATAGACTTTTGATGAGCGCCGCCTTGGACAGCCCTTCCACTTTTACCTACAATAAAAGAAACCAATACATTAGTCTGAACCTCTGAACCCCCTTCTCTATCAAAGCATTTGTCAGCATAGCAGATATATGAAATAATCAAATTTACTCACCGAAGCACCACTTCCTTCGTCTCTGCGTTTTAATGACAACATCAAGAGAAATAAAGTGGGGAGGACAGGAGAAGATTATTAGTACAACATTTTTTGATTAGGTATTGCTACACATATAAAGCAGATTATTGTGTAACAGGCCATGTTGGCCAATCTACACTCAACAAAAATATGGACACAACTCTCTTGTTTTTGCTCCCATTTTTCATAGGCTAAACTCAAAGAACTCTAATTTTGTCTACGCACACAAAAAGACTAACATTGTTGAAAATTCTGTGTTAATGAGCACTTCTTTTATTGATGACATTTTGAATCGTTGTGCCATTTATCCTCAATCATCACCTTATGTTGCAGCATGATAATGCACGGCTTCATGTTAATTTCTGGAAGCTGAAAACATTCCAGTTTTTGAAATGTACATCTGTGTTTTACATCTATGGTTTATAGTGATTTCAAAAATAGAATTAAGTTGCAGTTGCACCTGTTGAGACTTAAGTAAAAATTGTCTTGCCAACCTAAATATGTCCTAGTAACAACGGACAACAAAGCACAAAGGTGTCTTCATACAACAACATAAGAATCATTACAGTGGTTTCCCGATTTCATAGGACTCAGTCTTTGAAAAAAAATAAATTAAAAAAAGTTTCAAAATTTGCCCCGGCTTTTTATACATACTGCTAGATATTTATGTTTCTTTATTGACTACAAATCTTGTCTCGGTGCCTCACTTAAATTGCTAGCAGAGTTGAGAGATGTTAATAGGGTATTTACAGATATAAAATAGAATAAACAATCAAATTAACAAGTATAACGGTTTAAATATAAAAAAATATAGAGAAGATGCAAGCATTGCTTAAGAAGGTATTTGCACCTGACAAAGTAGTCGGCTTCCTGTGTATCACTTCCTCCATTGCTGTATTGGCCAACAAGAATTTTTAATAAAGGTAACATTTGTCAGCTGCTGCAGTATATGTATTTTACATTGTTTTCTGCATGCAAAACTATAATTATTCTCTATGAAATGTGTTTTGTTTTCATTATTTTGGGTGTCCGGAACGGATTAATTGGGTTAAAATTTCTTCTTCTTCTGAAACTTTTGGAAAGGGATTTAAAAAACCGAGGTACCACTGTACTTCTTTTTTGGCAAGTGCATATCTACTTTACTTAGGGCAATCTTATAAATGTTTGGTATCTGGGTCATTTGTTCTTTTAAGATTAGATTTTTTTCCTAGTCTCCAATGAAGCCTTCAAGACAAATTTGCAGCAAAGTTGCTACAAGATCTACACTCACATTGTTCAAGTGCTAAACTTTCACAACAAAGACACTGATTTTAGATGTGTATTCCACTAATGGTGTGTGTTTAAACACTGTCAACACAGAGAAGAGAATTAATACCTGAGAGTGAGTTAAAGGAAATCAGTTCAGTTTTTCCAGCTTTGACTTGATGTAATTATCTGACACTGCATTTGTGGAACTTCTATACAGAACACATAAACAAGACAATGTCAAATGAAAAGACAAACCAAATAAAAGATTGTGACGACATACAATGCACAATATGTTGAATCTTTATAATTCAATATACCTCAGATGGTATAATTCAAAATAAAAAAAAATCTAAAATCCCTCCAAAAATGTGTGACCTTCACAAGAGCTGAGTACAGTGCATCAAGAGATTAACTGGACAGGCGCTTTGTTTTTTCCCCGTCATTTTATGCTACACAATGTGTAGTCCCGATCGGTTGTCCCGATCCGATCCGCCGATATTTGCCCAAAAATGCGTATTGACAAGGCATAGGAAAATGCCGATCCAGATCCAGTTTAAAAAAAACCTCTGATCCGTGTTTTCCAACGCACCGATTTAAATAATACATTCCACTCTTCTGCTGCTCCCTACTTTCCGTTCTGCATTTTCCAGCACACCTTCAAAACATCCACAGGTCTGTGTTCTAACCGTTCAGGCGACCATGTGAATTAAAAGTTACGGTAAAAATGTCAGCTATGTGGGATTATTTTACCCTACAAAACGAAAAAGATGAGGTGGAGTGTAAAACATGCCACAATAAAGTCAAGCATGGTGGTAAAGTTGTAAGACATTTTAATGACTCTTTAGAGTGAGAGGCTTTTAGCACTCATCATAGATGAAGACAGGAGCAGGCTGACACCTGAGCATCTTGAAGTGCTCGTCTTTGTTAGAAAGAATCTCCCCATTATGCTTGGAATTCAATTGTTTGCCCCCCCTGACTGGGGCAAACAATTGAAGGGAGTGTGTAGATTTTTTTTTTTTTTTTTAAAGTTTACACTTGTTCAAGAGCAAGTATTGATGCTGAGTTACAGACATTTTATCCCACTCATGTTTGTGTGTTTTGCTTTTTTTAATAATGTTTACAACATTATTTGCACTTTATACTGTTCACTTTTTTACTGTTTAATGATGCCATTTCTGTTTGTCATGTATAATTTTTGATATTTTGTGTTTATCCCTGAATACCAACTATTGTGTATTATTCAAACTCACCTAATTCAGCTGGCTAGTTGTTATCAAGAGTACTAAAATCCTTTCCAGCATGAATCTGACAATTAAGTAGGCTAAATAACTTTAAACTTTAATACATGCTCAGATAGGCCAGTATCGGCCAGTATCGGTATCGGATCGGAAGTGGAAAAACAATATCGTTATCGGATCGGAAGTGCAAAAACCTGGATCAGGACATCCCTACTACACATAGAGTTGGGCAATAACGGGGGAAAAAAAATCATCATGATGGACTTTTTTCATAATAGGTATCAATATGTATGACGATATAAATTCCATCCATTTCCTAACGCTTAAATCACTATTTTGTGATGTTTAAATGTTGCCAAAAAGTTAGATATGAAGACATCAGAAGGGTAATATTGATTGATATATGTATGTTTTACATGACAGATCTACTGAACAATACGATACAAAAGTTTCAGATATGTACATAATATTACTGTATAAAATATAATATTTTTGCCAATATTATTTTACAAATGTAATGTTGCGCACAGCTCGAAATGTCTGTATGTATGTAAAGAGTATTATTAAAGCGATTATTAATGTGTAAGTTACATGCACACGGGTGGAAAACTGACATGTCAATCACGGCAGCTTGGTTCACCCTATTTAACTACAAAACATGAAATTAATTTACTTATGAAGGTTTGTTCCATTTCGTTCAGCGGTTCATTGGCGAATAAAACAACATTCTTCTCCATGTAAGTGTGCTCTGATTTTAAATATATGACATACAAATCATGGTACATGTAATATATCACTATATTGATGGACAGATCATATATTTTGGGCCAAACACTACCGGATGTGATGCCATTTTTCCCACATATCGTGTAATAGATGACGTAATGCTTATAAAAGAAGTATTGTCTACGCTTTACTAAAAAAACCAAAAACATTCATACTTATAGAAACAATACACTCGCTTCTGACATTTCTTTAAGTTTACAACAGTAAGAACATTTTACATGTTTTGTTAGAAATAATTCGTTTTGTCCCCACCATTCTTTTGAAACACTGCACTAAGCTCTCGTGAAGACTGGTTGTTTTATTGTTCTATGTGTGACAAACAAACTGTTGGTGTGTAATAGGTACAATACTTACTGTGCATACACTTTTTAGGGTGCAACAAAAAAAACACTAGAAACTTGTACACTACTACCATCTAACGTCTTGGACTTACAACTTTAATTGAAACTTAATGTCATACAACAACTGGACAGCGGTGATCACAACCTGCACATTTGTAAATGTTGCAATAAACAAATTTGATTTTATTCTCAAAAACAACCCAATATCTATTAACAAACACAAAAGTACTGAAAATTGCTACCGTTGAGCACCGGTTTTGATTCCCAGGTACCGGAAATTGGTACACAATGTGTGAATGTGAATGGTGCCTATCTCTAGCGGCCTCTTGCTAAACAACGTGGATGAGAACATGGAAAATATAGGAACAATTTCCCCTTAACACGTAACGGAGGATCTCTTTTAATTGCAGTATGTCTGTGATGCACGAACATTTAAAGCGGAGGCATGTCGAACCTCTGGAAGATGCGGTCTACGCCTTTCTCGGTTCGACAGTTAGCACAGAGAGGTTGTGTGTAAAATAGATTTAACTATCATTTTAACCAAAGTCTTTCAACTATATGTTGTCAATATACCTGTGTGCATCTCCCTAAACACATCATCCTCACAAAATGTGCTTTTCTTTTTGAGGAAGCTGAATAGATTTCATACTTTTTGTTACCCGGTAGTTTTTATTGCTGCCATTTGGACTGTGCTTTCACTCCACACTTTATTTTTTTTATTGGTACTTGGTCTGCAGTGTTTGACAAAGCATATGATTTTACTCATTGGTTCAACAATAACATAGTAACTATAGTGTGTGTGCACGCACAACATGAACACCAGCCGTTTTATTTGTAATTGTGAAATATATTGACATTTATTTTTTGAATTTGTTCTTTTACACCACTATTGGTAGCATAAGCTAGTCGGTAGCAGTGTTGTCATATTTTTGGTTTGAATTTTTGTTTTTATTTCGAGCGTGTGACATACAGCAGCAGCTTGAAAGGTTTTACTGCATTGACACTCCTCAAAGTGTTACTGAATACTATGCCCTAATGTTGTATGATATGCCGCTACTAATAAAGTAAGGTGGTACTAAAGAATTAAAAAGGTACTATATTGCCTTCATTTTTTTTAATGCACATGATGGCGCCCTGTAGTGTCAACGCTGGTAATATGAATCGAGGCGCATGTCGTGAGTCAACACACACACACAGCACTTAGAAGTGGTAACAGTTTGGAGACAAAAGAGAAAGCATTAACATATTTTTACTTCAAAATGAACAATAAAGGTGAGGCTATAAACACTGAAATGCCGCTCAGGAGGCGGTGCTTTAAAACATAGCTCGCAAGCAGCTAACGTCCGACCGCAATGCTTTAGCTACTCCTAAATAACTAGTCTTTGCTTCCATGGTGACAAATAAACTACGAGTCTTACAAGTACATTCCCTGCAGGACAAAGAATAGCGAAATATGCTTGACAACACATTGTAGGAGGATACAGTAACTAACGGCTAATAGCAAACTAATGCTCCTGAATGTAAACAAATAAGTGGATCTGTACAAATATTGACTGTAACAGAACCAAGTACAAGAGCCCTATATATCCGATACTAAAATGATTACATCGATATGGTCACAAAATATTTTGTCATTTTTTTTATTGTTCATGAACTCAGAAAATACGTCCCTGGACACAGAAGAACTTTAATTATGACCAATGTATAACCTTTTAACTACTTGGTATTGGATCAATACCCACATGTGTAGTATCAGACAAACCTAATGTAAAGTATCCAAACAACAGAATAATAGGTCCCTATTACATTTTAACAGAAGTGTAGCGAGATTTTAAATCAGAAAGTAACCAGATGTTAACAATTAATGAGCTGATAGATGAATCCATCCATTTTCTACCACTGGTCCTTCAATTCTTTCATAAAAGATACAATATGTTACTTCTCATCAGCAGCTAAATTAGGAGCTTTGTAACCCGTTTGCTTACTTACTACTAAAAGAGAAGTTATCTAGCATGGTTACTATGTTATTTGAATTCAAAATTGTTATTTGATTGCAACAACACACAGGTTTAATGTATCATAATATTTTGTTAAAATAAAGTCAATAAATAAATCTTTTGTGGTACCCTTCATGTTGAAAAATATTTTTAGAAAAATATTAGCATTGGGACAACACTACTATGCCGTGGCCGAAAAAACTACCAAATATCACTAAAACTGAACTCCTAATTTTTGACTACTGTGTACAAGAATCCTCTCCATCAACACTAAGGTGAATTCAAGTCATTGTGGTTTGCGATTGCTCAATAGAACAAAAAAAGGGGGCTAGTCAGTCATGACGACAGATGACTTTCAACAGAAAATACTGCTGGTGTCCGATCCGTGCAGTATGGTCCTTGGCAACATGAGTGAGGTCCATGCGGCCTGCTGTCTAGTACCTGATTTCGGACTTGAGCAGAGTGTCCATTGAGGAACTGGTCTAGGATTAGTGGGCCCGTGGATGATGCACGGCCGAGAATAATCCAAATCAGAGAAATGAGCCCTCCACTGTGACACCACACCTGGCAAAAACAAAGATAAGTTTACAATTAACTCAGGGGCTGTGGCCACAAAAAGGGACAGTTTGTCAAACAAATGCAGTTTTTCCTCTTGTATCACACAAAACGTTAAACTACTATTTACTTTACACTGTTGGCTAGGTTGACTTAGACTAAGACACTTCCATTGAAGACCAGTCTCTAAATGGTTATCCATATACTGCAATGTCGAAGTATTTTGAATGTTTTCATTTGCCCTTCCAACACTGTTTTTGTTTTCAAATTCACAATGGTTTTCTGTGGCTTTCCATCACAGCAACAACAAAATGTTTCATCTAACAGAAAAGAAGACATACAGTATATGTACACCAAGAAAACACATCGATGCCGAATAAAGCTGTAAACATGGTAGTTGAACGTGTAAAACAAACAAAAAAATGCACCTGGAATGGTATAGATGTTTGTTGGAGAGCACATTCTGAAGCATTGAAAATGATTAATTAGGCAAGTGTTTTTCAACCTTTTTTGAGCCAAGGCATATTTTTTAATTGAAAAAATGTGGAGGCACACCACCAGCAGAAAACATTAAAAAATGAAACTCAGCAGCTGATATTGACAATAAAAAGTTGTTCTCGCAAGTTTTGGATAAGATTTCAAACCATAACCGACCATGCATGACTATAGCTCTTGTCTCAAAAGTACTTTCACGTCACACCGTGACTTATTTGGAGTTTTTTGGTGTCTTCCTGTGTGTAGTGTTTTAGTTTTTGTCTTACGCTCCTAATTTGGTTGCTTTTCCTGTTGTGCTGGTATTTTCATGTAGAAGTTTCATGTCTTCCTTGAGCGCTATTCCCCGCACCTGTTTGGTCTTAGCAATCACGGCTATTTAAGTTGTCGCTATCCTTTTTTGCGGAGACATTGTTGATTGTCATGTCATGTTCGGATGTACTTTGTGGACGCTGTCTACTCCACACGCTGTAAGTCTTTACTATAGTCCAGCATTCTGTTTTTGTTAACTTCGCAACCAGTTCAGTTTTAGTTCTGTTTTGCATCGCCTTCCCTAAGCTTCAGTTTAAAGTACCAATGACACAAACACTAAGTGTGGTGAAATTTGTCCTCTGCATTTGTCCCCTTGTTCACCCCCTGGGAGGTGAGGGGAGCAGTGGGCAGCAGCGGTGCTGCGCAAGATTTATTTTTGGCGATTTAACCCCCAATTCCAACCCTTGATGCCGAGTGCCAAGCAGGGAGGTAATGGGTTCCATTTTTATAGTCTTTGGTATGACTCGGCCGGGGTTTGAACTCACAACCTACATATATCAGGGCGGACGACACTTTAACAACTAGGCTACTCAGTAAGTTTTCCTAGCGACACTCATCTTTTGTTAATTTTTGGTTAAACAACAGATATATTTTTACCTGCAGGCTGTCTTCTGCATATGTGATCACTACAAACCATGTTCCCCACATCCATCCATCCATCCATCCATTTTCTATCGCTTGTCCCTTTTGGGGTCGCGGGGGGTGCTGGAACCTATCTCAGTTGCATTCAGGCAGAAGGCAGCGTACACCCTGGACAAGTTGCCACCTCATCGCAGGGCCAACACAGATAGACAACATTCACACTCGCATTCACACACTAGGGCCAATTTGTAGTGTTGCCACTCAACCTATCCCCAAGTGCATGTTTTTGGAGGTGGGAGGAAGCCGGAGTACCCGGAGGGAACCCACGCAGTCACGGGGAGAACATGCAAACTCCACACAGAAAGATCCAGAGCCCGGGATTGAACCCAGGACTGCTCAGGACCTTCGTATTGTGAGGCACATGCACTAAACCTTGTTCCATCGTGCAATTATCTACTTGCTGCCCCTACTGATATGGAAGAGTCCATCCATCCATCCATCCATTTTGTACCGCTTGTCCCTTTTGGGGTCGTGAGGGGTGCTGGAGCCAATCTCAGCTGCATTTGGGCGGAAGGCGGGGTACACCCTGGAGAAATTGTCACCTCATCCCAGTGCCAATACAGATAAACAGACAACATTCACAATCACAAACTAGGGCCAATTTTTGGTTGCCAATCAACCTATCACCAGGTGCATGTCTTTGGAGGTGGGAGGAAGCCGGAGTGCCCAGAGGGAACACACGCAGTCACGGGGAGAACATGCAAACTCCACACAGAAAGATCCAGGGCCCAGGATTGAACCCTGGACCTTCGTGTTGTGAGGCACATGCACTAACCCCTGGTCCACCGTGCAATTATCTTCTTGCTGCCACCTACTGATATGGAAGAGTCCATCCATCCAATCATCCATTTTCTACCGCTTGTCCCTTTTGGGGTCACGGGGGGTGCTGGAGCCTATTTCAGCTGCATTCGGGCAGAAGGTGGAGTACACCCTGGACAAGTCACCACCTCATCGCAGGGCCAACACAAATAGACAAATATTCACACTCACATTCACATACTAGGGCCAATTTAGTGTTGCCAATCAAACTATCCCCAGATGCATGCTTTTGGCGGTGGGAGGAAGTCGGAGTACCCGGAGGGAACCCACGCAGTCACGGTGAGAACATGCAAACCCCACACAGAAAGATCCAGAGCCCGGGATTGAACCCAGGACTACTCAGGACCTTCGTATTGTGAGGTACATGCCCTGACCCCTGTTCCACCGTGCAATTATCTACTTGCTGCCACCTACTGATATGGAAGAGTCCATCCATCCATCCATGCATTCATTTTGTACCGCTTGTCCCTTTTGGGGTCGTGAAGGGTGCTGGAGCCAATCTCAGCTGCATTTGGGTGGAAGGCGGTGTACACCCTGGACAAGTTGTCACCTCAGCACAGGGCCAATACAGATAAACAAACAACATTCACTTTTACAAACTAGGGCCAATTTTTAGTGTTGCCAATTAACCTGTCACCATGTGCATGTATTTGGCGGTGGGAGGAAGCCGGAGTACCCAGAGGGAACCCAGAAGTCACAGGGAGGACATGCAAACTCCATACAGAAAGCTCCAGAGCCCGGGATTGAACCCAAGACTACTCAGGACCTTCGTGTTGTGAGGCACATGCACTAACCCCTGGTCCTCCGTGCAATTATCTACTTCCTGCCACCTACTGATATGGAAGAGTATTACACGGTTACATGGTTCTGGACCGCACTGACACCCAAAAACGGCACATTTGCAGATTATTATTACCGGTTTGCAAAAAATGTTTTTTAACCCAAATAGATGAAATTACATATTCTCTCACGGGACACTAGTGGTTAAAAAACACGGGAAGTCTTTGATGCAGCCCAACATGGCCTTTTTCAAAGGCAGTACCTGTCCATTATGAAACATTGCACCGTGTATATCAGGGACATTTAATCACATTCGCTTGATTGAGCTGTTCTTCATACACAATTGTTAAAAGAAACGTCAGCTCATATTTACGAGGCAGTGGTGTTACCAAAAGCTATGTCCGAACCAGTGAAGCTAACTTTGCTAAGCTAGCTGTATGCTACATTCACGACAACCTTAATTTGCTTGTTGTGCCTAAAATGCGACGTGTAAGTGCATGTTTTTATGTTTGGGTATGCACGTTTTGTTAGTGTTCTCGCGAAGGGAAGTAATGGATTGTCCTTCTGTGCCTACGATGCTAATCTCAAAGCGAGCATTAGCGGCTAACGAGGTTCGATGTTACTCGCAACATGAACGCCGCCCAGACTGCTTACAAACCTCGTTCTTCGTATGCATTTGAATAAAGCTCAGCTGTACTTAATAGTTTGGTAAACTATGTTCCGCTGATATTAATCATAACCGCACATTGACCATCCCCATCCGGCTTACGAGCATGCTAGCCGGGGGGGAGGTTTTGTTTTAGCTTCATTGCATGTTTCGACTCCATTTACATAACGTACCCAAATAGATGCCTTTCTCTGGATACTCACTTCACAAAGTGCTGCATGTCACAGTCCTCGTCCATCGTCCAAATTCCCAGGGATATCCCCTTTGCCAAACATCCAAGCCACAATGCGTGCCGACGTCAAATCCACACGGGGTTATCGTGGCTGATGTTCGGCTACCCTGCTGTTGTGCTACGGCGGCTAGCACTCTTTAGCCCGGAGTTGGGAGTAGCGTTTTTAAAGTGTCCACAAGTCCACAATAATGCGCCTCAGCGTGTTCAATACCCAAAAACAATAAACAAATTATGTCGTTAATTACATTTTAAAATATTAGTTTTTTGGTGTGCGCGATGACGTCACGTGACGATGAGCGGACACTGCTGCGGTTCGTCAAGGTGAGTCAGAATGGGAGGGAAAAAAACCCGCAAGACTTTCAGCTGCACACATTTTGTCTTCTTGATAAACTTGCACAACAAACATCTGGAATTCATTCACCATGAACATCCATGAACGTGTTGTTGATGTAAGCCAGGGGTCTCAAACACACGGCCTGCGGGCCAATTGTGGTCCGCGAGACGTTATTTTGTGGCCCGCATCTTATTATGAAAATTTAATGTTGGTGCGGCCCGTGAGTTTTATGTGAACAGCACTTCACAGCAGCATACTTGTACACCCTCAATTTTTCCGGGAGACTCGCAATTTTCAGTGCCCCTTCCGGGGGTTGTCATTCTCCAGAATTTCACCCATGGAACAGTATTAAGGGGGTGCCGTGAAGGCACTGCCTTTAGCGTCCTCTATTACCTGTACAAACCAGCCCAGCCACCTGCTGTATTTGGCTTCTGCAGACGTAGTAAGCGACTGCAAGACATAGTTGATCAACAGCCACACAGGTCACACTGAGGGTGGCCGTATAAACAACTTTAACACTGCTACAAATATACGCCACACTGTGAACCCACACCAAACAAAAATGACAAACACATTTTGGGAGAACATCGGCACCGTAACACAACATAAACACAGCAGAACAAATACCCAGAATCCCATGCAGCCCTAAGTCTTCCGGGCTACAATATACACCCCCACAGCCCACTACCCCGTCCCCTATTGACGAGACGGCAGGTTACAGAGGACACTAAATGCAGTGCCATCACGTTACACTCTTAATATTGTTGTCCGTGTGAAAACCGGGAGAATGATTGCTCCGGGAGATTGTCGGGAGGGGCACTGATATTCAGGTGTTTCCTGGAAAGATCGCGAGAGTTGGCAAGTATGTTGCTAGGGCGGGAAAACCATTCAAAGAAGGTGAATTCATTAAAAAGTGCATGTTAGATTTTTTTCAAGAAATCTTTTCTTGCGGCCTAGCCTCACCCAGTTTCTGAATCCAGTGGCCCCCAGGTAAAGTGAGTTTGAGACACCTGTTGTAAGCACAATACCAATGGCGCGCAATTTGCAAAATGCGCAACCGCATTTTGCAAATTTAATGTCAAATCAAATCATCCATCCATCCATTTCCTACCGCTTATTCCCTTTTGGGGTCGCGGGGGGCGCTGGCGCCTATCTCAGCTACAATCGGGCGGAAGGCGGGGTACACCCTGGACAAGTCGCCACCTCATCGCAGGGCCAACACAGATCAAATCAAATCAAATGTTTATTGGATTCTTCACTATACAGTGTACATCCACGACAGAACTACTGACTAAACTACTACCAAGTGTGGATTCAGGCCGGGTGGCCTATTAAAAGTTCCAGGTAACCCTACATTATTATATTTTATAAATAGTAAACCAAGTTGTGGTAGTAGTTTAGTCAGTAGTTCTGTCGTGGATGTACACTGTATAGTGATGAATCCAATAAACATTTGATTTGATTTGATTTGACATTAAATGCGGTTGCGCATTTTGCAAATTACGCGCCATTGGTAATGTGCTTACAACATTGTCATGACAAATGCAATTCTGGCTCCTTTTATGGCTCCAGCCATCCATCCATTTGTACCGCTTATTCCCTTTTGGGGTCGCGGGGGGCGCTGGTGCCTATCTCAGCTACAATCGAGCAGAAGGCGGTGTACACTTTTATGGCTTCTCATTAAAAAAAAAGAGTCAGCTCCCAAGTGGCTCTCAGTGTTTGTTTCCCCAAAATAAGTTCTCATCAAAAAAATATAAATCCATCCATCCATTTTTTTACCGCTTGTCCCTTTTGGGGTCGCTGGAATCTATCTCAGCTGCGTTTCGGGCGTAAGGCGGCGTACACCCTGGGCAAGTTGCCATCTCATCACAGGGCCAACACAGATAGACAACGTTCACACTCACATTCACACATGAGGGCCAATTTTTAGTGTTGTATAAATGTAAAATCAATTACTAATGTAAAAACATACAATAAAGCATTTTTAAAATTTAGGTTGTACTTTTTTTTAATTTCTTGGTGTGCAAAATCTTTGCTCAATGTGCAAAGCAGCATGGGTGTTGACTGATTGATTGATTGATCGATTGAGGATTTTATTAGTAGATTGCACAGTACAGTACATATTCCGTACAATCGACCACTAAATGGTAACACCCGAATAAGTTTTTCAACTTGTTTAAGTCGGGGTCCACGTAAATCAATTCATGGTACAAATATATACTATCAACATAATACAGTCATCGCACAAGTTAATCATCAGAGTCCATCCATCCATCCATCCATTTTCTACCGCTTATTCCCTTTTGGGGTCGCGGGGGGCGCTGGCGCCTATCTCAGCTACAATCGGGCGGAAGGCGGGGTACACCCTGGACAAGTCGTTACCTCATCGTAGGGCCAACACAGATAGACAGACCACATTCCCACTCACATTCACACACTAGGGCCAATTTAGTGTTGCCAATCAACCTATCCCCAGGTGCATGTCTTTGGAAGTGGGAGGAAGCCGGAGTACCCGGAGGGAACCCACGCATTCACGGGGAGAACATGCAAACTCCACACAGAAAGATCCCGAGCCATATACATTTAATTATTTACAATCCGGGGGGTGGGATGAGGAAGGTTTGGTTGACAGTAGCACTATAGACATCAACAATTGCATCATCAGAGAAATGGACATTGAAACAGTGTGGGGTCTGACTTGGTAGGATATGTACAGAGAGTAGAGAACATAGTGAGTTTAGAAAGCATAAGAGTAAGTGTAGGAGCCATTTACGGCATCCTTAATTTGAGTTGTTATTCCCTTTTTTTGTTACTAGGCGGCGGGATTTTTGGTTGAGCAGTGCAGGGGGGAAGGCATATGTAGGAGCACAGGTGAGCCAAGGGGGAAGGACTCAGGTGTGGGAGCAAAAACCGTTCTTACCAACAGCAGACAACAGCGGACAACAGCAGACAGGGGAACATATAACACAATATCACTGCAATAATCCCTGGTATGTTTCATTCACCCTACAAGTTCGTTAATAAATATGCATAAACTGGATTTCCGACTGGACCTCACTTCATATGCAATGTTTGCTACTGCGTAGGATCACTCCCTCAAACTTGTTGAGTAATGACAATAAATTTGAACACTTGAAGGTGAAGGTTGCCATTACAATCAAATAAGAACGGTGCTCTTCGAGTGAAAAGGACAACAAGAAGAACACCGAAGGACATCAAAAAGCCGCAAGAGGACGAATTGCGCCACGGCCACGCTGCTGCTCATCAGCCAGGGTGATTGGGAACACCTCACAGCTCTATAGGGTGAGTTGTGTGGAGCTGAAAGCAGCACAAGGGAGAGACTAGGCCAATTATGTCTGGTGGCAAAGATGATGCACAGCCACAAGGTGGCGAAAATGTGGACCCTAAAAAGGAAAAGGTACAATATTTTGAAAAGGAAAAAAGAGCCATAACCAGAGGTGGGTAGAGTAGCCAGAAATTGTACTCAAGTAAGAGTACTGTTACTTTAGAGATTTATTACTCCAGTAAAAGTAAGGAGTAGTCATCCAAATATTTACTTGAGTAAGAGTAAAAAGTATGTTGTGAAAAAACTACTCAAGTACTGAGTAACTGATGAGTAACCTGATTACGGCAACAAATAATGCACAAAAACATAAAAATAGCAATGAGCAAATTCAGAGCCTGGAATATCTCTTAAGCAACTAAAACAATAATATATATTAAATAATAGTACATTAAAATAAAATTTAAAAATGGCACATTGAGCCACAATAACTTAACAGCACCATAGCCTCAGTAGGCATTCATTGATTTGATTGATTGATTAAAACTTGTATTTGTAGATTGCACAGTACAGTACATATTCCGTACAACTGACCACTAAATGGTAACACCCCAATAAGTTTTTCAACGTTTATCAATTACTTAGTAAATGACCAAGTCGAGGTGATCTACCTCATATACATATACATACACACACATATCATTTATACACACACATATCATACAAGCACACACAAATCATTTATACACACACATATATATAGGAATCTATATGTTAAACATGCATGTACATTCATTAAAACAACTTCAACATGTGAACATGTTTTTGTTCACATGTTGAAGGTGTTTTAATGAATATACATGCATGTTTAACATATAGATTCCTATCTTTCATGAAGACAAGAATATAAGTTGGTGTATTACCTGATTCTGATGACTTGCATTGATTGGAATCAGATGTCCACATTTTCAAATGGAGGAGAAAAAAAGTTCCTCTTTTCTGTCTAATACCACATAAAAGTCGTTGGTTTTTGGCATCTTATTTGTCCAGCTTCCATACTTGTTTTTATACACTTTACAATAAATACATTGGCGGCAAACTCCGTCGTTTGCTAGCTTGTTTGCCCTGGCTTTCGGAGACTCTTATTTTGTTAGCGCAGGCGTGATGGAGCGGCACTTTTATTTTGAAGACAGGAACTGTGCGATCAGTCTTTTGGATTTTGACGGGAAGTACGGTTGAAATAAAAAGTTACTACCCACCTCTGCTGACGAGTAAGCAAATAGTTGGGTGTCACTCGCCCTGTTTGGGATTTGGTCTCCCCTAAAAGAGTGAAGGATTCGAACCCCATCGTCGTGGACGAGTGACTCTGTGTAAAAGGTTCGAAACCCGTCATCGGGGATGTCTTAAAGGGTTCGGACCTCATTGTCTGGGATAATTGACTCGGAGTAAAGGGTTCGAAACTAGTCGTCAGGGACGATAGATACTGAGACGAAAGCGACACAATGGCCAAGGAGTATGACAGACAGGAATGTGATGGCGGCGAGGGAAAATGTGATGACTCGTTACTGTTTAATGATCAATTTAATGTACTGTTGTAGACAAAGAAATTAACAGGTAGAGGTTAAAAAAGACGGGCTTCACGGTGGCAGAGTTGTTAGTGCGTCTGCCTCACAATACGAATTTCCTGAGTTGTCAGGGTTCAATCTCGGAATCATTCTGTGTGGAGTTTGCATGTCCTCCCCGTGAATGCGTGGGTTCCCTCCGGGTACTCTGGGTTCCTCCCACTTCCAAAGACATGCACCTGGGGATAGGTTGATTGGCAACACTAAAATGGCCCTAGTGTGTCAATGTTGTCTGTCTATCTGTGTTGGCCCTGCGATGAGGTAGCGACTTGTCCAGGGTGTACGCCCCCTTCCGCCCGGTTTTAGCTGAGTTGGGAACCAAGGGGATTAAGCAGTAGAAAATGGATGGATGGAGGTTAAAAAAGAAATAAAAAGAAAACGTTTCTTGAAAGGGTTAAGAGGGAGTTTACAACACTCGTAAAGTAGTGAACTCAAACGTTTGGTAAATTAAGAAAAGTAACTGGAAGTTTTATGGTAAAGTGAAGCGTAGAGAAAGAGAGAGCAGGAGAGGTTTGAAGGGAAGGTGAAGAGAATGGATGGTTATAACCTTACGTGAATGGTTTCTAGGAGAGGAGAATAGAAATAGAAACATTGTGTGAAGTGTAAGGAAGAGAGGGATACAGGATGTGGTTTGTAAATGAAAAAGCAAGTTGAAGAAAGGATGAGAAAGTGACAAATTAAAGTATTCGTAAATGGTATTCGTGTGTCAGCGTATGCTGTTGGTGGTGGTTCGCTGCAAGTTTGTTTGTTTGTTTGGTTGGTTGTTAACTCCTAAAGCTGAAATACATTTGTATTTATAGTTGTTGTTATAATACCTAGTTCAGAAATCATATGAGTGAATGATCCATCCATTTATTCCTCCACTTATCGAAGGTCGGGTCGCGGGAGGCAGGGAAGCCCAGTGACTTCACTCTCCCGGGCCATTTTGTGTAGGTCAGAGTGAATGATAAATGTTGTTTGTTATTATTAAGGTTTGATATAATACAGCTGTGCTTCTGGGTGAGACATTTGAGATAAGGAATGTGTCTTAGTAACAAGGGCGTCTGAAGAGGGCAGAAAAAGTACAAACGAAAGTCGCCACACTTACCGCTCCAGTCATAACAAATCGTCCCCCAAACGTTAAACACATTCTAATCAGAGGACATACTGAGCTATGAGAGCTTAAGTAAACAGACAGAGAGCAAACTACAAAGAATAACTGAAATAAATGCATGCTTTTATTTTGTAGAATATCATGCACGACAGGAAGCCAGAGTGCACAACTAACTAACTGATAGATACAAATGATAGTCTCATTAACTTATAGATAATCTTTCGTTGATTTAAAACGTTACTTAAATATATACAAAGTAGTAGGTATAATCTTTGAAATAGGGGTATTGATTAACATTTAATGAGACAATTATCGCTGTAATTTTAAACGTGATATGCAGAATTAGACTAAGCAAGAGGACAACGACAAGGCTGTGACAGAGTAACAAGGAAACAAATCCTTAATTTACAAATCACTGAAGCAAAAATGTCAAAAGAACCGAAAGGTCAAAGATCAGCTAAAGTATATTCAGCAGTGGGTGACCTTCCTTTTGAGCTCCAGCAGGCGGAGAAAAGAATCCTCAACAGACGTGAGACCAGAAAGATGGACTCGGGTGGTGGACAACGCGATGCTTTAAGGCCAGTCCGGGGTGGAAACTGTTTCGGCTGTGACCAACCTGATCACTGGGTTCAAGACTGTCCCAACATTTCCGAACGGGAAAGGTCCCGTCATGCCGCTAGACAAACACGAAGGCGTGGCAGAGGGCGCCCACAGCAGAAGCCCCAGCAGGGAATACAGACAGGCCCCATGCTGGACATAAGTGTCAATGGACAATGTTATCAGTTCGTGATTGACACTGGTGCCACACACTCATCTCTGAATGCAGAGGTACCAAAGAAACTGTGTACTTCCCTTTTGAAGGTCGAAGGCTTGGCTGAGGTCACAAGAATGTTACCTGTCACCAAACCACTTCCGGTTCAAATTGCTGGACACGCACTGAAGCACCCCTTTGTGGTCGACCTGCACACACCGTGCCTGCTTGGTAATGACCTGCTTTACGAACTGTACCCTAACATTCAATATCGCACAGAAGGGACCTTCCTGGTGTTACCTGACGATACAACCACCAAGCTGCGACACCACTATCAAGGCTCCTCCATGAGCATGAGCTCATACCACAGCCTGGAGCACCAGGAATGGCTGACACCTGCTGAGTACCCCAACTCCTGCTCCAACTGTTCTATCAGTGAAAACCCTGGCTGACTGAGCTGTTTCCGTGTGTACCACCACCCGACCCGCCATATGTTATGGTAACCAGTTAGACGACTTATACCAGGAGGCCTTTGGCTCCTTTATATATATATATATATATATATATATATATATATATATATATATATATATATATATATATACGTGTGTGTTGGAACTCAAGGTGTGGCTGCTGATGTTGACATACCTTTGCAAGAACTAGTATGGTATAAGATGCTGTCCCACATTGTTCCCTTGGTCTCTGTCCCGCCTACAAAACCAAGGACTTAGGTCAAATGATGAAACAAGGCGTAGCTGCCAGTGATTGAACCGACACATAAATACCAGATTTTCAATTGTTACAGTTGGATGGGAAAATCCAAGATGGCGCCAGTATGTGCTGTGGCCTGCCGTCTCCTGCTGTCAGCTCTGTTTGTTTGTGTGCTGTTCACTTTTTTTGTTGTCCCTGTCAGCGTTGGTGTATAATCGCCAGACGCTGTTGGATCTGTGTCCCTCTCACACGGACATGATCAACTTCGACGTTGGTTTTTCGACGTCCAAGTCATCATTCTCACCTGGCCGGATTCCTGCTTTCCTTTTTCGTCCACTGGCCCCCCCCCCCCCCGCGAAAGCACCACCGGCGCCGCGGCAAACGTGGCAGCCAGCTGGTGAGAGTTAGGGCACTCCTACCCCGGCTTTCCGTGGCTTCCCGAAGGAGGTATGGTCCAGTGCCTGGTTTCTTCCTGCACCCGTGTTCGCTGGATCCCGCCGGGTCCTGGATTATTCCCGTCGTCGGTCCGCAGGGGGAATCTCGCCCGCCTCGCTCCTGCTGTCCCCGCCCCCGGAGGCGCGGCGTGAATTCCCGCCACCTGCGGGCTGTGTGTCGGGCCCCACCTGGATTAGCAGCGGCCTTGGACGCGCCGGCCCCCGTTAAATTCGGTCTTGTTAACGCAAGATCCTTGACCAACAAAACATTTATCCTGAAGGATTTATACGTGTCCCGCGGACTGGACCTCCTCTGTTTGACAGAAACATGGCTGGGAGTCGGTGAGTCCGCCGCTCTTAATGAACTTCCGCCTCCGGAGTGTTCCTATTTTAATTGTCCGCGGTCGTCCGGCCGAAAAGGAGGAGGATTAGCAGTCGTTTTTAAAAATGACTTTAAATGTCGTCAGATCCACCTGCAATCCTCCTTTTCAAGCTTCGAACTATGCATGTTTGAACTGGGTCTTTCTGATGTCGTCCTGTGTGCCGTCGTATATCGACCACCCAAGTACCACAAAGACTTTATAAATGACTTTTCTGAATTTCTGGCCGAAATCCTCCCCAAATATGATTGTGTCCTAATTGTTGGTGATTTTAATATTCACACCTGCTGCCCAGATGAACCTTTATCCAGGAGCTTCCTGAATGTCATTGACTCTTTTAACTTTGTACAGTCTGTGTGTGGTTCTACACACGAACGCTGGCATACACTCGATTTAGTGCTCTCTTATGGTTTTGTGTGTTTTAAATTTGGACATTTGCGACGCTGTGTTCTCTGATCATATGCCGATCCTGTTTGATATTCCCTCTCAGTGTCCGGTTAAATTGTGCGCTCCGCCTCAACGCTCTCGCATGTTTAATTTGTTATCTCCTGCTATGTTCTCGTCCATTTTTTCAACTCTTTGTGATGATAATTCTGCAGCCTCTGTATGTCCAAATACTGAAGAGTTGGTTTCTGGGTTCAACTCTATTTGTTTACAAACACTGGACACGATCGCTCCTTTCAAGTGCCGCCGCTCTAAAGCCACGCCTCAGCCCTGGTTGAATGACGTCACTCGTGCAGCCAGGCGTGAATGCAGAAGAGCAGAGAGAAGATGGAAAAAGGACAGGATGCATGTGTCCTTTGCCATTTTTAGAGAAAGCCTGCTTTCCTTTCAGATGACTGTAAAAGCAGAGATGACTATATACAGTATCTATCTCAGATTATATCTTATAACTGTAACAACCCCAGAGTTCTGTTCAAAACTATTAACATTGTCATTGATGCTCCTAAATCTGTTGGTTTTGATGCTTCTTCTGAATTCTGTGAAAATTGGCTCCAATTTTTCCCTGACAAAATTGCGTCAACTAGAGCCAGTTTATCCCAGCCTTCATATGACCCTTCTGTTCCTCTGCATTTCTCTTCTGTTTTCCATCAGTTTGAGCCGGGGTTCTTTTCTTTTTTAAATGACACAGTTAGTCATATGAAACCCTCTGGTTCTCCTGCAGATGCCCTCCCACCTCGCCTGTTTAAGGAGGTATTTGCTACTATTGGATCAAGTGTCCTTAACATTATCAATAGTAGCCTCTCTTCTGGAATAGTTCCAGTAGAGTTTAAACATGCAGTGGTACGACCTCTACTTAAAAAACCAAGCCTCGACCCCTCTCTCCTCTCTAACCTTAGACCTATCTCTAATCTTCCATACATTTCCAAAATATTAGAGAAAGTTGTCTACAGTCAGTTGTTGCCCTTCTTAGAGGATAATGGTATCACTGAGTTGTTCCAGTCCGGTTTTAAAGCCCTCCACAGCACAGAGTCAGCGCTTCTAAAAGTTTTTAACGATATCCTCCTGTCAACTGATTCTGGCAAATATGTCGTCCCGGTGCTTTTAGAGCTGTCTGCTGCGTTCGACATCGTCGACCACACCACCTTAATCACTCGTCTTGAGAACTGTGGGGGTATTAAGAGCGCCGCCCTCAACTGGTTCCGGTCGTACCTAGCCGACAGGAGTTTTTGTGTAAAAATAGACAGTTTTATGTCTTCCACAGCTCCTCTACAACACGGGGTCCCCCAGGGCTCAATCCTTGCCCCAATCTTATCTGCGCTTTACCTTCTCCCCCTTGGTTCTATTTTTAGGAAGTATGGTATTGCATTTCATTTTTATGCCGATGATTGCCAGATCTATTTTCCCATGGCACAAAACAAAAAAGTTCAACGTCTCATTGACTGCCTACACGACATCAAAGCCTGGCTTTCAGCTAACTTCCTGAGTCTAAATGAAGACAAAACAGAAGTTATGTTGTTCGGTCCAAGTCGCTCTCCCTCCCCCAACGTTGATCTCGGCACTCTGACCCCGTATCTCAGCGACTGTGTCACAAACCTGTGGGTAAAGTTCGACTCAGATTTTATATTCGAAAAAAAAATCAGCAGCATCGTTCAAAAAAGCTTTTATCAATCACGCCAAATAGCGAAAGTGAAACCGCTTCTGTTAGGACATGACCTCGAGAAATTAATTCACACCTTTATCTCGAATCGTCTAGACTACTGCAATGCCCTGTATGTAGGCATTACCCAGGCCTCCCTCGCCCGCCTGCAGCTCGTGCAGAACTCTGCTGCTCGTCTGCTAACACAGACCCGCAGACGTGAGCACATCACCCCTATATTAGCGTCCTTTCACTGGCTCCCTGTGCGTTATCAAATCAATTTTAAACTCCTTCTATTTGCGCCAACATTTCTCTCCGACCTCTTTCAGCCTTACTGCCCCACTCGATCCCTAAGATCAGCCGATCAGCTGCTACTGACGGTCCCTGACACAAGGCTGAAGGTTAGAGGTGACAGAGCTTTCGCTGCTGCTGCTCCCAAGCTCTGGAACGACCTATCTCTGAGTGTTAGACAAGCCTCCTCTCTTCCTGTTTTTAAATCTCTCTTAAAAACATACTTTTATTCCTTGGCTTTTAACACTAAGTGATATCCATCCTGTAATGGCACCCCATTATACACCTGCTGTGAACCTGTTTTTATGTTTTTATGTTTTATTTATTTATTTTTTATCATGTTCTGTTTGTATTGTGTTGTTTGCTCGGTCTTCGTATTATCTTTTAACCTGCCCATTGTACAGCACTTTAGCTACCCCTGTGGTAAATTTTAAATGTGCTTTATAAATAAAGTTGATTTGATTTGATTTGATTTGATTTGTCTGTTAAACACATAGCTATGGGCTGCACTTTGGACACCCCGGTTGTAGGCTACGAGGAGCTAGCAAATACATAACAGCGGAGCTAAAAGTACACATGACATTTAAGCATATCAAATAATTATAGTTGCTTTTCACATACACAAAGTCGCCAAGACAGAAGTCTGATAGAAAGCATTCGGTAACAAACGTGTCCGCATCATTCAACTTTCTACAACATGAGCTTTATTTAACGAATTATTGTGGCCACCAGGTGTGGTAGAATGTCAAATTACTATTGTAAAAGTATCCGCTATAAGGTTAGTGTTTTTCTAGTATTTATGTCAATATAAATTATAAGCATATTTTGTCGCTTTCACCATATTGAATAATTTACTTGACTATCAGCTGACTTTTTTCTTAGATGTTTCTGAGAGTGATAGTACTACAAACACAGTCCCTTTTTCAGAAACAGAAGGGGGAGGAGGTGAGGGTGGATTCAGACTCCTTACAACAAAATCGACAATCATCCGACTCTGACACATTCCATAGTTTTAACATTTTTCAGGTAAAAACACAAAGTCAAGTTTAGAAGTGGTAATAAAATCATTGACTAGAAATGATGTGTTATTCAGAGACCAGACATTGAACAGACCCATCCTGATGGTGTTATTAATAGGCTTCGGTGTTGGCTTTAATTTGGAGAAGATAGGAATACGATTGTTTAGGTTAGCAGGGTGGCTAAGTTTCCCAATTGTTGCTCTCTTGGTTGTCACAACAGGAATGTAGAAGGTGCCATGATTTGATGTAGGCTTGACTGCTGTCAGGGCGCTTGCCGTAAGGGGGAATTGGAGTAGTTTTAACATTTTTCAGTAGGTAGAAAGTTATAACTAAATTTTATTTGAAAATAACGATTTTGCACATCGATAGTGGTTTAGTAGATTAATTTGGAATATGGAATAGGTGAGGTAACATCTGTGTAAAGTTTGTGATTTCATTGAGATGATCAATCAGGTACAGGGGAAAATGTATTTGCTGACTTGCGCTGACCATTACAGTGGTTGGCCGGAAGCAACCCCAACCTCAAAAGAGAACGCAAAATCAGTAATTAAATGGCTTGTTAATGGCCAAATAGCCCGACATTGTTTCCCCGAAAAGAGTAGGTCAGATAACGGCACCCATTTTAAAAATGTTCACTTAGCCTTGGTCGAAAAAGCTCTCGGACTAAAACACAGGTTCGGTTTGGTGTACCATCCTCAGTCCCAAGGTAAGGTCAAGGGAATGAACCAAAACATCAAGACAAAATTGGCTAAAATCTGTGCACAGACCAAATTGAAGTGGGTTGACGGGTTACCATTGGCTTTAATGACCATTCGAACGTCCATGAACAAAACTGGTTTTTCACCCTATGAACTGCACACAGGTCAGCCCTTCCCAGGTCCAGCCACCACCCTGGAAGGAGGAATCAGCCTAAAAACAAAATGGTACGTTGAGCAAATTCAGAATTTGTGTAATAATTTCTCTGCACAGATTCGTGGGCAACAATCCACCCCTCAAGGAACCCTTCCGCCCGTTGAGTGGGTCAAGATCAAGGTCATCAAGCGCAAGTGGACGGAGCTCAGATAGACCGGTCCCTTCAAGGTCGTGGAACGGACGTCCCACGCCCTTCGACTGGTGGGTAAACGGGACACCTGGTACCACCTCTCCCTTTGCACTCCTGCTGAAGAACCTGACAGATCTCCAGCAGATGTCATTGCCGACATCGCCACATCACCTGCCCCACTCATCCCCCTAGCAGCGCCTTTTGAGCCTGAGGCATCTAAAGAAGAACGGGAGCAGGCAGAAGACTCACTGGTAGCCACTGAAGGGGGTGATGTGCTTGTAACCTCTCCCCCCAGGTCATAGAAGAGCGAGGCTTTAGTAACTTACACACATTGTCTCCCAGCCCAGAAGAAGACGCCGAGAGAGATCTACCGTTGAGCTACCGTCTACCGTCGTGTAGATCTACCAGATCTGCTCAACTTCTGTATCATATATCCAAAGCTATCATATATCCTTACTTGAGACCAGCCTATGTACTCAATATTATACAACTTCTCTTACTTGTTTTCAGCATAACTATTGGTGTCGTTACAATAAGTGAAATGTTTGATGTTGATCCCCGTTTCGTTACCTGAATTACCCTGATTTTGATAGACGGAAGGCAGGATGTTACACCCAGCAGTATTCCCTGACAGACTGGTACTTAGCCTTGTTCGAATGTCCTTGTGCCTCAGTCCTTCCTTCCTCAGTCCTTCCTTCCTGACGACAGTGACTATCTAGGAGGAGTGTAAGGGGCTCCTTTTGATTTGATGAGAACCCCTGATAGTGTTTACTTTGATGCAATAGGGCAACCAAGGGGGGTCCCCGGACAACATAAATTGTGGTGTGAATCCTGTGCAGGTTTCGAGAACCTTCCTATCATTGGTGCTATTTTCCCTGTGACTGCTACTAAAAATGTAGAACGCATTAACTATGTTTTTTATAATCGGTTGAGACTGACCAATCTGACTCGTGACGCTGTTGAGGGACTTGTTGAACAACTTGCCCCGGCCTCCCTCATGGCCATCCAGAACCGCATAGCCCTTGACCACATCCTAGCCAAGGAAGAAGGTGTGTGTGCAATGTTTGGTGACCAATGTTGTACCTTCAATCCTAAAAACACCGCCCCCGATGGCTCGGTCCAGAGGGCCTTAGAGGGCCTCCAAGCCCTGTCTAAGGAACTTACTGAAGTGTCCGGAGTCTCTGACCCCTTCAAAGATTGGCTTCAAGGCACTTTTGGCAGATGTACTGACCTAATTAAGTCTGTCCTGGTCTCCTTTGCAGTTTTCTTGGCCAATCTAGCTCATGGGGTTGCTTTATCGCACCTTGTGCTAGGTCTCTATGCACCCGCATCATTGTTAGAGCCGTAGAAGGTCAACCCCACCCTGTTTCTGGGTTTGCTATGTCTCTGAAGGGGGTCAAGCAAAGTGATGACTTTCGAGAATTGCTTGTTTCCCTCGCTGACCATGACGACTTTGATGTGGACTCCATCCATCCATCTCCCATGTAACTAGGCTTTTATTTTAGTGCTTGCTAAAACTTTAATGTGGGGCAGGTGCTTTAGAAGTTTTGTAATTGTGTTAGAGATCTTGTGTAGAAGATTGGCGGGGATATATATCTTTTTAAATCCTAGTCATATTTGAAAACAGCTAAGTGGTGGGCATGTGTAGACCTTGAAGCTTGGAATGTAACTAGCAGCCATAACACCCTTCTTATCTCAAATGTCCCAGGCTTAGAAGGAGAATAGATATGTTGATTCGCTCTGGAGGGAGAGGAAAGGAGGGGAGGGGGGGGAGCGAAATAGTGTAAAAGGCAGGACTTCCATAGGATAGGATAGGATAGGTTTTTATTGTCATTGCACAATAAAGGCCGATGCGATTTTAATGTGTCGTGCATAGATTTGGTCTCCCAAAGCTTTGGAATAAAGGTCAAAATAAGCTACTCTGTCTGGGATTCATTTAAAACCAGCGTATGTGTCATCAAAAAAACCTGGGGGTTGACCAGCAGAAGATCTGGTCCGAACGCAACAATATACAGGTTGTTTGTATTTTAATCCGTCAAGTAATGTGCTTTTTTTAATCACTCACAGAAGCAATTAATGTAGAAACGTACATTACATTAATTAATATATATTTATACTGTACTCAACATATAACAGCGGACTATAGTTTTACCTTTTTTAACAATTGCTCTAATGTATGTATAGTTCTATTGTGCAGGTTGTTTGTATTGGCAATTATTAAAGTATTTTCTATTGACCCACAGAAAGAAAGTGATGCTTAATTTGTTGCATGCAGTTACATAAATGCTGCAGGATTTGAAAACATAAATGCAAAATAAAAAGTGCTGCAAATGCCAAAAATCCACCCTTTTGTTCTGTCCCGTGAACATGCAGCATTTATTTCATGCTGTTTGTGGGGTTTTTTTGTTAAATGCAGCATTTATTGCTTCTGTGTTTTATTTGTAACATTAATGTGATTGCAGCATTTTAAATTGCGACATTTTACTCTTGCATTTGTTTAGGCTTTAGGGTTTTTGTCTTTACAGTATTTGGTTCTGAATTATTTTCTGTGTTTAAAGCGTCTGGGCATTGCTATGTGTTTGCTCCTATCAGCCGCTGTATTTATTTTGTGGGGGAAAAGCTGAAATGTTGAAATTGACTGATTGATTGATTGAGAAGTTCATTGACATCTTAAAGAATTGAATCCATGTAATGCTTTAAAAAGGCAAATGGATGGCACAAAAAGCCAAAAGGCTTGTTTCAATTGTGGACCATTAAATATTCATCACATTTTATACATTAAATAATAAAGGGTATACAACCTGTAACATGTATATAAACAATTAGTATCCATCCTTTTTTCTACCGCTTATCCCCTTTGGGGTTGCAGGGGGCGCTGGTGCCTATCTCAGCTACAATTGGGCGGAAGGCGGCCAACACCCTGGACAAGTCGCCACCTCATCGCAGGGCCAACACAGATAGACAGACAACATTCACACTCACACTCACACACTAGGGCCACATTCCTTATCACTGCTAATTATATACACGTAATTTAAACATAACTGTGTTCATAAGAACTGATGAGGTCATTTTAGTTTGTGCAAGGACAAAGTGAAGGTCTAGAGCAGGGGAAGGGAACCTGTGGCTCTCAGCCAGATGTGGCTCTCAGCCAGATGTGGCTCTCAGCCAGATGTGGCTCTTTTGATGACTGCAATGGCTTTTAGATAAATCTGAGCTGACATTGCTTAACACGATAAGTAATGAATAATTCCGCTGGTAATCACAGTGTTAAAAATAACGTTCAAAATATAAAACATTCTCATGGATTTTAATCCATCCATCCGTTTCCTACCGCACCTGTTCAAAAAGTCGCATTAATGGTAAGAAGTACTTTATTTATTATTGGTTAGCTTCAGAATAACAATGTTATTAAAAATAATAAGTGACTTATTATACTCCAAAAATGTTGGACAAAATATTATATGGCTCTCACGGAAATACATTTTTTAAATAATTGGCTTTCATGGCTCTCTCAGCCAAAAAGGTTCCCGACCCCTTATTTATTTTTTACCTTGGAATACAATAAAATAGTGTTGTTTTGTATTTGAACGGTAAACAAATGGAGGGTTGGATGGATGTTTTGCATTTGCGTTGCTCTTCGCGGACAGTAGGTGGCGCTGTGTACAATTATTACAACTCATTGCCATTTATTTCCAAGCAAGGAAAACAGCGAACAACAAGGGAGGTGAAGACGCAGGCACATCGTGGTCCAGCTAAACGATTTTTGCTTATTCCCCCCAAAATACTTTGACGAAAGTCCTGAGTTGTGTAAGTTATGTTGTCGGCTGTTGGGGTTATGTAGTCACATTGACTCTATTTGAAGCCTGTTTGTCGCCAGTGTCTGGTGTTTGCAAGGATTAGCGAGATGGCCTGCTTGCTAGCTACTTTTTTTTTTCCGTAAACCATTGGTTTGTTTGGAACGTGAAGCCTGTTTGGAACGACTGAGGTTCAGTCAAGAAAAGTCATTTCCACGCATCGGATACACCACAACGTTTTTATTATGATGGTAGCCTGGAAACAGTGGGTGTGTGTAATGGCGGATGGGGACTTGTGCATGTGACGTCATCAATGCACCATGTTCTGTTTTTTCACAGACTGTGTGGAGGACGCCGAGTTTGTTATATCGTGACGAGAAATGCAATAAGTGGATGTTACGATGAATGTTAGCAATATTTTCTTTAATGGACATTTCCGGGTTTGCATGTACCTACGTTTTTGGGGGGGGCTGCACAGTTATTGTTGATGATTTATCAATATAGAAATCACGTTTATTCACCATGACTAACTAATTAGTTGGATAACTAATTAGTTAGTCATGGTGAATAATAATTAGTTATAATAACTAATTATAAATTATAAAAATAACTAATTATTAGTTATTTTTATTGTATTTTAAGCAGCGGTATGTTAGCAAGGCTTTTTTTTTTTTAAAGTAAACTTAAAAAAAAACTTAAATAATGAAATAAAATTGACGTACCTAAAAATAAGCAGAGGTGGGTAGAGTAGCCAGAAATTGTACTCAAGTAAGAGTACTGTTACTTTAGAGATTTATTACTCAAGTAAAAGTAAGAGTAGTCACCCAAATATATACTTGAGTAAAAGTAAAAAGTATGTTGTGAAAAAACTACTCAAGTACTGAGTAACTGATGAGTAACCTGATTGTTTAATGATTACGGCAACAAATAACGCACAAAAACATAAAAAAACAATTAGCAAATTCAGAGCCAGTAATATCTCTTAAGCAACTAAAACAATAATATATATTAAATAATAGTACATTAAAATAAAAAAAATTAAGGCACATTGAGCCACAATAACTTAACAGCACCATAGGCTTAGTAGGCATTCATTGATTGATTAAATAATTGAAACTTGTATTAGTAGATTGCACAGTACAGTACATATTCCGTACAATTGACCACTAAATGGTAACACCCCAATAAGTTTTTCAACGTTTATCAATTACTTAATAAATTACCAAGTGGGTGATCTACCTCATATATACATATACGTACACACACATATCATATATATATATATAGAAATATATATATATATACATACATTTATATATACAGTATATAATTTATATTTATTTAATTTGCCGTTTTTGTTGACATGTTAAAGGTGTTTTAATGAATATACATACATGATGTTTAACACATAGATTCCTGTCTTTCATGAAGACAAGAATATAAGTTGGTGTATTACCTGATTCTGATGACTTGCATTGATTGGAATCAGACAGTGCTGATAACGTCCACGTTTTCAAATGGAAGAGAAAAAAAGTTCCTCTTTTCTGTCTAATACCACATAAAAGTCGTTGGTTTTTGGGATCTTATTCGTCCAGCTTCCATATTCGTTTAAATACACTTTACAAGAAATACATTGGCGGCAAACTCCGTAGCTTGCTAGGTTGTTTGCTCTGGCTTTCGGACTCTTATTTTGTTAGCGCAGGCGCGATGGAGCGGCACTTTGATTGTGAAGATAGGAACTGTGCGATCAGTCTTTAGGCTTTTGACGGGAAGTACTGTTGAAATAAAAAGTGTCTTTTTTCCTTTACACTTTTGATTGATTGATTGAAACTTGTATTAGTAGATTGCACAGTACAGTACATATTCCGTACAATTGATCACTAAATGGTAACACCCCAATAAGTTGTTCAACTTGTTTAAGTCGGGTCATGTAACCACCTGGCTCTGTTTGTTTGGTCAACGTCACCAGTGACTTTGTATACTATATTACTTTGAAGGTCTGTCATAAACCGAAACAAACATTAACAGATCAATAAAAAAAGGAGCGAGTAGTGAGCTGAATGTAGATACATGGAGCGGAGTAATAAAAGTAGCATAAAAACTACTCGTAGAAGTACAATTTATCCCAAAAGTTACTCAAGTAGATGTAACGGAGAAAATGTAGCGCGTTACTACCCACCTCTGGAAATAAATATACCATTGCATAATGAAAACAGAAAAATATTCATTGGCACATACTTATGTGCATATTAAGGCTCATTCCACAAGCAATACTCTGTGCTTCTCACAGTAGTAATAGTGGTTCAATGATGTATGAGTGTATATATTAGGACGGTCTAATGATTAAAAAAAAAATCTGAGTAATCAGTGTTGATGATTAATGCAATATTTTTTTGGATTAATCACAAGATACTTTTATTTTTAACAGCCCTGATATTAATTTATTTGTGTGTATATGTATGTATGTAGAAATATATATTTCAAATGGCAGGTGGCTAATTCCCCAATCAACACATTAAAAAAATAATGTAGAATGTAATTATAGATTGAATAACAGATGCAAACACTCTATGTTAGAAAATGTGTAAAAATAGAGTGTAAGTGAGGAGTAAAATACACAAAAAAGGACATACATGGGTAGGGGTGTAACAGTACGTTTATTTGTATTGAACCGTTTCGGTACGGGGTTTTCGGTCCGGTTCGGAGGTGTATCGAACGAGTTTGTAAGCTAATGTCTTAACAAGCTGCTCTGCTTTCTGCCTCTGTCTGAGCACCCACCATTGTCGCGTCCACACAACCACCTGATTGGTTATATACAAAACTAATCAGCAGTACGTATTCGCATGTTCTCAATGCTTCAGCGTCGAGCAGATATGTGTTTAGCAGCGGACATCGTGCTCTCCCCAAATGATAAAAAACACTTCCTAGTCACAACTACTTCTAGCATCACTATGAGCCCGTTGACCTTCTAGAAACTTAAATTGCAGCTCAGCTCGCTCGCAGTTCTGGCTTGAGGTAAAGGCTAATTAGCTTTTAGCGTAACGTTAGCTCACTTTGCTGTGTGTGGGTGTGTGTGTGTGCGCGTGTGTGTGTGTTAGGGGCAGCAAAGCCTTGTCTGTGTTATTTCACATGAACTAACATGAAGTCCATGATGTTCCAGGGATGAATAGTCTCTCCTATTGCCATTGTAGTATTTTTTCAGCTATAGTTATATTAATCATTAGTAATGTAGCAGCCTAGTTTTGATTGGCAGGGTCCCTGCTATCACATGTGGACAAAAATACAACATTTACATAATAAAAGTCAACTACAGGCTTCCCAAATGCTGTAATAAATTAAGCATGATGAGTTGATTTGAAACTAGTTAATGTTGCACTTTTTATATGTAGAAGAAAGATTTTGTCATTTTATTTAATCAAAGCAACAACTTGAGGCAGTTTAATGGGGATTAACATGGGCAGAATTATTTTCGTGTTCCCAATGTTGAAAGGATAAAGCCATTGTTTACAAATTTAGTAAATAACCAAAAAATGTTTATTTTGTTGTTTTCTTACTGTACCGAAAATGAACCGAACCGTGACCTCTAAACCGAGGTACGTACCGAACCAAAATTTTTGTGTACCGTTACATCCCTATACATGGGCCATTGTGACATTCTATGCTTTACAGATGGTTAAAGATAGGTCAGTATACTGTTATATATGTTATATAACTAAGCGATGCTTTCTGAAAACATAAGCAAGTGTACAATATACCACATAGCTAAATTACAAATTTTATGGATTTTTTTTATATTCAACAAAAAAAAGTTAGTTCATAGCACCGTTCCTCATCGCTACACTTCTTTTGCCTTCTTAAAACCTCTCGAAACAAAAATTTGCGTTTTTATGTCTTGAATCAAATCTGCCCATGTGCAGTAAGATGCAATAGTCCATTTTGAGAGAAGGGCGAGCTGTCAAAACTATCATAATTAAGCTTGTTTGTGTATTGTATTTAAATTACACAAATTAAGACCACAAATAAATGTTTTACCGAGAAGGAAACTTTTGATATTATTTTTATAAAGCATTCAGGGCGAGATTTCTAGCTAATGATAAGTTTACAGCGTTCACTGGCCATGACTCCGCTAGCCATGATTCCTGCTAGGCAGCATGATGCGCTGCATTTGTCGAGTAGACTGTGGCACTGACATGCGTACACTTCCTATCTTTCATTTTAATGTGAATGCTAGCACAGCTACACGCACAAGATTACCTGCAAAACTGAAAAACCGCGGCCCATTAATGGGAATTGTTCACGAAGAGCCTGTACTATACTGCGTACTTTTGGACAACTAATTTATATATATATATATATATATATATATACATATACATACATACATACATACATACATACAGTGGGGCAAAAAAGTATTTAGTCAGCCACCGATTGTGCAAGTTCTACCACTTAAAATAATGACAGAGGTCTATAATTTTCATCATAGGTACACTTCAACTGTGAAAGACAATATGTGAAAAAAAATCATAGAATTCCCATTGTAGGAATTTTAAATAATTTATTTATAAATTATGTTGGAAAATAAGTATTTGGACAACCATTCAAAGCTCTCACTGATGGAAGGAGGTTTTGACTCAAGATCTCACGATACATGGCCCCGTTCATTTTTTCCTTAACACGGATAAATCGTCCTGTCCCCTTAGCAGAAAAACAGCCCCAAAGCATGATGTTTCCACCCCCATGCTTCACAGTAGGTTTGGTGTTCTTTGGGTGCAACTCAGTATTATTTTTTCTCCAAACACGACGAATTGAGTTTATACCAAAAAGTTCTATTTTCGTTTCATCTGACCACATGACATTCTCCCAATCCTCTGCTGTATCATCCATGTACCCATCCATCCATCCATCCATTTTCTACCGCTTATTCCCTTTCGGGGTCGCGGGGGGCGCTGGCGCCTATCGCAGCTACAATCGGGCGGAAGGCAGGGTACACCCTGGACAAGTCGCCACCTCATCGCAGGGCCAACATAGATAGACAGACAACATTCACACTCTCATTCACACACTAGGGCCAATTTAGTGTTGCCAATCAACCTATCCCCAGGTGCATGTCTTTTACCCATTTTGGTATAAACTCAACTTGTCGTGTTTGGAGGAAGAAGAAAACTGAGTTGCATCCCAAGAACACCACACCTACTGTGAAGCACGGGGGAGGAAACATCATGCTTTAGGGCTGTTTTTCTGCTAAGGGGACAGGACGACTGATCCGTGTTAAGGAAAGAATGAATGGGCCCATGTACTGTGAGATTTTGAGCCAAAACCTCCTTCCATCAGTGAGAGCTTTGAATGGCTGACCAAATACTTATTTTCCACCATAATGTACAAATGAATTATTAAAAATTCCCACTATGTGAATTCCTGGATTTTTTTTCACATTCTGTGTCTCACAGTTGAAGTGTACCTATGATGAAAATTACAGACCTCTGTCATGATTTTAAGTGGAAGAACTTGCACAATTGGTGGCTGACTAAATACTTTTTGCCCCACTGTGTATGTATATATATATATATATATATATATATATATATAAATAATTGGCCAAAAATATGCCGTTTTTGCATCAGATATTGTGTTGTGCCTTTGAGAAATGGCTAGATATGGTGTCACTTGGTGCAGGTTTGCTGTTACTGTCGTCGCAACTTTGGGCACTTCTGCTCTCTATTCTATTCTGTGGACCTTGGAGGTTTGGCATGCGTGACGTCCGCTCTGTGAAGTATTTACAGCGCTTCACTTTTTCCACATTTTGTTAACAGCATTTTTGCCAAAATGGAATAAATTAAGTTTTGTCCTCAAAATTATACAGATAATACCACATAATTAAAATCTAAAATGCTTTTTCTTTAATTCAATTAAAAAAAATCACATGTACATAAGTATTTACAGCGTTTGCTCAGTACTCTGTTGATGCATTTTGGGAGTTATTACAGCCTCAAGTTTATTTGAAAACAATGTCACAAGCTTGGCACACCTGTCGGGCAGTTTCGCCCAGTCCTCTTTGCAGCACCTCTCAAGCGCTGTCAGATCGGTTTAGAAGCCTTGGTTTTCATCCAGGCCGTCGCTGTCGTTCCCGCTATCTTCCTGCTGCTGAAAATCATCCCCACAGCATGAAGCTGCCACCCCTACGCTTCACTATTGGGATGGTATCGGTTGTGTTGATGAGCGGTGCCTGGTTTCCTCCAAACATGACGCCTGGCATTCCCGCCTAACAGTTCAATCTTTATCTAATCAGACCAGAGCATTTGTATTTCTCATGGTCTGAGAGTCTTTCAGGCACACATTAGCAAACTTTTATGAGGGAATGGCTTCCAACCGGCCACTATGCCATACTGGCCTGATTGGTGGTTTGCTGTAGAGATGGTTGTCCTCCCGGAAGGTTCTCCTGTCTCCACAGAGAAATGCTGTATCTCTGACAAAGTGACCATCGGGTTCTTGGGCACCTCCCCGACTAGACAAATATGAATGCGGCCATGTACAGAGACAGCCTGGATAAAAATCAACACTTCCCATCCAACTTGATGGAGTTTGGCAAGTACTGCAAAGAGAAATAGGCAAAACTGGCCAAAGATAGGTGTGCCAAGCTTTTGGAATTGTATTCAAACAGACTTAGACTTTCACTTCTTTTATTGTCATTCAAATTTTAACTTTACAGTACGGATAAGAACAACATTTTGTTGCATTAGCTGGTTGTAGTGCAGAGTAAAAGAGCAATAAAGTGCAGAGTGTTTGCATTTACATAGGAAGGTGCTGATATAGATACTGTACAGATAAATATATTGCACTTTTGCATATGCAACCACGTTTATGGATGTATGTCATATTGTCTGTATAGTCCAGCAAGGTAACCCATTTTGTGGGGTGAGGTGATTATTTTGATGCGTTCATGAGTTTTATGGCTTGAGGGAAGAAGCTGTTACAAGGCTGTGGAACCTCCTTTCAGAGTCCAGCAGTGAAAACAGTCCTTGGTGGGTGTGGGAGGCGTCTCTACTGATTTTCTGAGCCCTGGTCAGGCAACGGCTTTTTGCGATCACCCGGATAGGAGGAAGAGGAATCCTGATTATCTTTTTCGCCATCCTCACCACTCTCTGCAGACTTTGAGGTACTGCTGGCTCCAGTACAGACAGAGATGCAGTTGGTCAGTAGGCTCTCTAACGTGCCTCTGTAGAATGTGGTGAGAATAGTGGGTTGGGTGCTTATCTGCACTTCCAGGAACTTGGTGCTGCTTACCTTCTCCACTGATGTGCTGTTGATGAAGAGTGGAGTGGGGCTGGGCTGGTTCCTCCTGAAGTCGATGATTATCTCTTTGGTCTTGTCAATGTTCAGGACCAGGTTGTTGCTTCTGCACCAATCAACCAGATGTTTCACCTCCTCCCTGTAGTGTCATCCGCATACTTCATAATGTGATTAGTAGTGGACCTGGCGCAGCAGGCATGGGTCATCGGTTTGAACAGCAGCGGACTCAGGACACAGCTCTGAGGGGAGCTGTTGCTCAGGGAGATGGCAGTGGAGGTGTTGTCGCCACTTTCACAGACTGGGGTCTGTCTGTGAGGAGGTCAAACAGTCAGTTGCATTGGGGGTCGCTGAATCCAAGAGGCGCCAGTTTGCTCACCAGGTGCTGCGGGATGATTCTGTTGAACGCCGAGCTGAAGTCCAGAAACATCTGCATGTGTGTGTCCTTCCTTTCCAGATGTTCTAAGCTCAGGTGGAATTCAGAGGAGGTGGTGTCCTCTGTGAAACGGTTAGGGTGATAAGCAAACTGGTACGGGTCGAATGTAGTGGTGGTGGTGGTGGTGGTCGGATGGGGGGGTCTAGAGACAATGTTTTCCTTTACCATCCTCTTGGAGCACTTCCTTATGATGAGGGTGAGTGCCACGGGACGATAATTATTGAGGGAGGAGATTGTGGGTTTTTTAGACACTGGAATGATTACTTGAGGTTGTCAATCCTTATATACATGCATTTTTTTGTTTCTTCTTTTTTTTAATAAATTATAAAATTAAAAAGAAACATTCCCATTGCAGGCGAGCGATGGTGGATGAGGGTAAAGGTGGAGTGTCTTTAGGGCTGGTCAGTTAGTCACATTTCCTGGACTGAGCTCGACCTGGTTTGGGGCCGGCAGTGTGCGTGTCTGGAAAGCAGCGAGGTGTGCTGCATGGGAGAACACCAACAGGAATGTCCTGGATTGGCGACCACTGCGCCTGGTTGTGACCACCAAAAACCACCGCACTGTCACCCTCTGCTCTCAACGTTACGACTCACTCTTACATGTGTTGTCTGTTGCAAAAGTTAATACCAGCCACTTGTTTGCTCGTCATGCAGCCATCTTAATTAAACCTTAATCTTTCGTTCCCTACCTGGTGGTTGGCTGATTGTTGGTTGTGAAAGTGCTTGATATGAATGTTACTATCGCATAAGACTATCCTAATTTTTGATTAAAATTGTATTAATCTTGCAGCCAACGTCTGTGTTGTGGATGCAGTATTGGGGTGATACTGTTATAAAATCAGAGCAGTATATACACCATTGAATACAAGGTTGTTGTTAATCTGTGTTTTGTGATGGTGTACCCTTTTGGTCCCTCATATGTGGTAACTTCTCTTTTCTATTGTGTGAGAGTTACACTTGAAAATACTGTACAATGAATAGAATTGAGTTTTGTCCATTTTGTTGTGAGTATGAATTGTAGGATGTAATGTGTGGAGTTTACAGAAATGCTGCATTGGAGACAGAATTGTATATAGATTTGAATAGTTGTTTATCTATATGAGCAGTTATATGGTGCACAGTTAGCCGATCTAGCTCAAGCATACCTGTGACCCTTATAAGGACAAGTGGTATAGGAAATGGAGGAAATTCGAAACATAGACTCGGGTTCTTTTTCGCCTTGAAATATATGCTTCCAGAGAGCTGCTGTTTAATGGGCTTTATTATAGAACACGCTCGTGTACTGTCACAATTCTTGGGGATGTTTTCCAGTTCTTATGTTGCCCGCCGACCGCCCGGATTCAGCTGAGATAGGCTCCAGCACCCCCTGCCACCCCAAAACGGACAAGCGGTAGGAAATGGATGGATGGATGTTGCTGTAATGATGCTGCAGCAATGGGAATGAAGGGCTCCTTTGTTGTGTACTCTATTCTTGGACAACTTCCGGATGGCTCGTCAATCTTGGATGGAGGATTGTACCACTGAGGCTATGACAGAGTTCTCTGTTGACGGGAACATTTTGGGGAAAGTTGGTTGCATCTGAAGGCATTTTCCATCTGCATATTTGACAATAATGGTGTGATTGACAGGAATGTTATTGATCCACTTTAGGTTTTAACATAACATAAATCATCTTGTGGTGAGACATTGTCCACACAAGTTGTTCCTCTTACCATTTTGAGCTTTGGAGTGTCACACATTTTTAGACCCTTTTCTTGTCTAATGAAAATCCTCAGATGGCATTTCTTATGAGGTTCTGTGGTGACATTGGAATGGTAGGAAGCGCAGAGCTGAAAGCTCTTTTGGGAATAATGCTATTCTATACCCTTTTGTCTGCAGGTGCTGTTGTTTGTGCTTCAGCATGGCAGTCGTCATCCGTTTACAGGGATTGAGGATTGCTGCTGGTTCTCAGGATATTCGCAAGTTCTTCACCGGCCTCAAAATTCCAGACGGCGGAGTACACATAATTGGCGGGGAGAGGGAAGAAGCTTTTATTATTTTTGCTTCTGATGAAGATGCGAGGAGAGCCATGACCCGATCAGGGGGTCAAATTAGGGGGGGGCGTGTTACTTTGCTGCTCAGTAGCAAAACCGAGATGCAGACTTTACTTGAAAAAAGCGCAAAAAAGGTGGAGACAATTCAAAAGAGCCACAATGAAGACAATGGCAGGCATGCCCGACGATCCATGGACTCTGACGCAAGCACAAGAGCAGCAAGTCGATGTGAGATCGCCCCCCCGACCCGCCAAAAGAGATCCTCATCAAATGACAAGTCTACCTGGGTTTTTCTCAAAGGACTGCCATACACTGTGACTGAAAGAGATCTTTATGAGTTTTTCAATGGTTTACGTATCGTTAACATGACTCTGATGAAAAATCAGGCCGGAAAAAACAACGGGATGTGTCTAGTAAAATTTTTCAGCTATGAGGAAGTACAGGAAGCCCTGAAAAAGGATAGGGAGTACATTGGTTCTCGCTATGTGGAGGTTAGTTCAACATGCGAACAGGATTGGCTGCGGACAGATGGCCAGCATGAAAGACGAGCATCACCGTTACAGGTTCCACTGAATTTTCAACATAATATGAGGTCCCAATCTCCTACAGGTCAGATGAGGCGCTCCTCATCCTCTCGTGAGGAGTTCTGTGTTCTCGTGGAAAATCTGTCTTTTGCAGTAGAGAAAGAAGACATGAAAAGACTATTTCGCCACGCAAACCTTGCGGATGACCAGATCTTGTTTGTTACCGCAGATGATCGCAAAACTAGGTCTGCTTTTGTGCTGTTCAAGACCCTGCGAGAGTACCGTGAGGCAACAGCCCAGGAGAAAAAATCCTTTTTTAATCGATGGATTCATACCCGCTCCATTTCAAGAGAAAAAATGATATCTATTTTGGAGAAAAATAGTACCAGTGTCAGCCCTTCTGAAAACACACAAAGGTTTAATGGAAGTCCACCATCTTTCCCCAGACATCCTGACATGCAGAAGGTGTGCCTGTATGTACAGAATCTTCCCTACGATGTACGGAAAGTTGAGGTTATGGACTTCTTCCTTGGGTTCAGCATCACAGAAGATGATGTGCTCCTCCTACATGACAATACAGGCGCAGGAATCGGGAAAGCCTTGGTTGTCTTTCCTTCTGAGTCAGCAGCCATGGGCGCCCTCACTCTCAATGGACAGCGATATCTTGGTGCGGAGGTTGCCCTCGAATGTATATCAAAGGCCCAGATGCGGCAATTGAGCACTGAGCCACCTGCGTTTCAAAGTCCACAGAGAAGATTTGATCAGTTCTCTGGGGCTGGTGCCAGCGAGTACCCTGACTTCAAAGATCTTCCTGCTGATATGCCTATGAATGCTGGGCCTCAAGGCCAAAGAGGTTATGATGTGTCATATGGAGACTACAGGGTCTCACTTGACAGAGGCAATGGTTGTCATGTTAGCGGTGGTCTACAAGAGCAGCGTTTCAGTGGTCCTACCTGTGTAAAGTTGTCTAATTTACCATTCCAAGTAAAAATGGAAGAAATCTATGATTTTTGCCATGGGTATCGTATCATCCCTGGGTCGGTGTCATTGCAGTACGACAAGAGTGGATTAACTAAAGGTACTGCAACTGTGGTATTTGAGACCCGGCAGGAGGCTGCAGTAGCAATTAAGGAGCTGAGTGGAAGGCCAGTAGGTGCTCGAAAAATCCAACTGAAGTTTGTGTGAAAGTAACATGGGTTTTTGACATTAGGCAGGCTCAAGTGTTGTTCTTGTTTGAACCCCATAAATTGTTTTTTGATGGGAAACATTTTTTTTTATTTTCTTGCTGTATGCTGTGATTATTTTTGCTGAATTTCCCCCAGGGATCAATAAAAGACTTTGTATTTTATTCTTTTTTATTATTAGAAACTATTGTTTTACTGTCATTGTATTTTTGGGGGAAGTCAAAGCTGTCGCCTGTAAAAAAAAAAATAAAAAAAATAAAAATGCAATTCCTATTTTACATACATTGAATTTAATTTGATTTAGTTGTGGTACTGTTTGTATATTATACAATGTCCCTAACTGTATGTTTAATACTGTTCTGTCATTAAAAATACATCAAACTCACAAGTATGTTTCTGTTTGCCTCAGTAAAATAAGTCTTCGGAAAGCATAAAGGGTAACTGAATTAATTTTTAGGAATTTTGCCTATCGTTCTCAATAATGAGAGAAGAACACTTTTTTTTTTTTTTAGAGTTTTAAAGATAATTCTAGTGGGAGTCACCATTGTAGCCTTCAAAGCCCTCAATAATCTTCAAAAAACCCTCTGTTTTGTATACACACTTGCAGTGTGTGTGGATGTATGTGTATACATATATATATATGTATATGTATATGTCTTGACTTTATTAATTCATGCTTGCAGTTGAGCCAAGGCCCTATATATATATATACATATATATGTATATATATATATATAGGGCCTTGGCTCAACTGCAAGCATGAATTAATAAAGTCAAGACATATATATATATATATATATGTAGGTGTGGGAAAAAAAATCACAAGACTACTTCATCTCTACAGATCTGTTTCATGAGGGGTTCCCTCAATCATCAGGAGATTTTAATGGAAGCATTCACATACAATGGTTTATATAGAGCACAGAGTGGGTGGGTACAGGCAGGCGTAGGGTGTGGTGATTGGCTCATGTGTTACCTAGGAGGTGTTTCCGTCTGTGGCGGCATGTTGAAATGATTTCACTGCGTTTGTTGAGGGATGATAGATCTGGATGATATATAATAAACAGTTTCTCTTTTAAGCATAGGTTGCATCTTTTATTACCACTGTTGTAAGGTGTGCTGGATGCAGGAATTTGCCATGTTATTGAATATTCAACATTATTGTCTTTGAGGTTCCAAATGTGTTTGCTGAGTTCTGTAGAATTCTGCAAAGTCTGGTTTCTAAAGGAGGCGTTGTGATTATTCCATCTTGTTTTGAACGCTCCTTCGGTTAATCCTACGTACGTGTCGGATGTGTTAATGTCCTTGCGTATTACCTTTGCTTGGTAAACGACTGATGTCTGTAAGCACCTTCCGTTGAGAGGGCAATCAGGTTTCTTGCGACAGTTACATTCATTATTGGTTTCAGAGTCGTTTAGTCTGGGGGTAGGCAGTCCTTTTGCAATTGCTTTGTTGTGGTTTGAAATGATTTGTTGCATGTTATTCATACAGCTGTAGCTCAATTTAATGTTGTTCTTGTTGAATATTTTTCTTAGGGTGTTGCCTTTGGGGAAGTGTTTGTCGATCAGAGTGAGGAACTTGCGGCCGATGTTGGTTGAGACGTCTTTGCTGGATGGCGGATTGTACCAGATGATGTTGTTTCGTTTTCTGCTCTTTTTTGGTTGGTTTCCTGGAGTGGGTTCATAGGGGAGGGTGAAGTTGTATCCGCTTTCATCAAGTGCTTTCTGGTACGGGGGGGTTGCTTGGTCGAATTCAGCTTTGCTGGATGACAGCATCGATAGCCTTTTATTAATTCCGGTAAGTATTCTTTTCGTGGTGGTGGGTGGGTGGTTGCTGTCATGGTGCACGTATTGGAGTGTTGTGTTAGTTTTATATATAGTTTCCATAGTTTTCCATAGTTCCATATCCATAGTTTTATATATGTATATATTTATTTAAAATGTCCTGTAACTTTATATACGTTGTGTGTGTGTTGTGTTGACGTGCGAACTCGTTGGGAGTTTCCTCCTCTTTTATACATATATAAAACTATGGATATGGAACTATGGAAAACTATGGAAACTATATATAAAACTAACACAACACTCCAATACGTGCACCATGACAGCAACCACCCACCCACCACCACGAAAAGAATACCTACCGGAATTAATAAAAGGCTATCGATGCTGTCATCCAGCAAAGCTGAATTCGACCAAGCAACCCCCCCGTACCAGAAAGCACTTGATGAAAGCGGATACAACTTCACCCTCACCTATGAACCCACTCCAGGAAACCAACCAAAAAAGAGCAGAAAACGAAACAACATCATCTGGTACAATCCGCCATTCAGCAAAGACGTCTCAACCAGCATTGGCCGCAAGTTCCTCACTCTGATCGACAAACACTTCCCCAAAGGCAACACCCTAAGAAAAATATTCAACAAGAACAACATTAAATTGAGCTACAGCTGTATGAATAACATGCAACAAATCATTTCAAACCACAACAAAGCAATTGCAAAAGGACTGCCTACCCCCAGACTAAACGACTCTGAAACCAATAATGAATGTAACTGTCGCAAGAAACCTGATTGCCCTCTCAACGGAAGGTGCTTACAGACATCAGTCGTTTACCAAGCAAAGGTAATACGCAAGGACATTAACACATCCGACACGTACGTAGGATTAACCGAAGGAGCGTTCAAAACAAGATGGAATAATCACAACGCCTCCTTTAGAAACCAGACTTTGCAGAATTCTACAGAACTCAGCAAACACATTTGGAACCTCATAGACAATAATGTTGAATATTCAATAACATGGCAAATTCCAGCATCCAGCACACCTTACAACAGTGGTAATAAAAGATGCAACCTATGCTTAAAAGAGAAACTGTTTATTATATATCATCCAGATCTATCATCCCTCAACAAGCGCAGTGAAATCATTTCAACATGCCGCCACAGACGGAAACACCTCCTAGGTAACACATGAGCCAATCACCACACCCTACGCCTGCCTGTACCCACCCACTCTGTGCTCTATATAAACCATTGTATGTGAATGCTTCCATTAAAATCTCCTGATGATTGAGGGAACCCCTCATGAAACAGTTCTGTAGAGATGAAGTAGTCTTGTGATTTTTTTTCCCACACCTACATATTGCGCTCTACCACGGTATCGAGCACTATTCTCTGGATAATCCAATCAAGACATATATATATATATATATATGTATATATATATATATATATGTTTGTATGTACAGATACATACGTATATATACATATATATATACACATATATATACATATACACATATATATATATATATATGTGTACAATATTTACCGTGTTTTGGTCATTTTAAGCATATGCATCATGAAAGCAATTGCGTTTCCCATTTTATTTCATTAAATTCAAAACAAAATAAACAATTGACAAAGTAAATTATGAATGAAAAGGAGCAGGAAGAAGTATAAACTTGCAACATCTTAGCTCATAGTGAACTTACAGCATTTGTTGTTCAATGTAGGTGACTACCAGGCCATATTTCTACATCACAACACCAAAGAAAAACATTTTCTCAATCACCTATTTTCTTAATTTTTTTTAAAGATAGAATGTTTTACATTTTCTTCCACTTTCAAGTTCGGGCCACAAACAAAGACCATCGATTGAAATGGTTATTTCTGTTTTCATTGTTCTAAAACTAGATTAAAAAAAATATGCTGAAGGGTGGATGAATGACCAATGACATCCATAGTTTTATATATGTATATATTTATTTAAAATGTCCTGTAACTTTATATACGTTGTGTGTGTATATATATATATATATGTAGGTGTGGGAAAAAATCACAAGACTACTTCATCTCTACAGATCTGTTTCATGAGGGGTTATATATATATATATATACACACACACACACACACCGACACACACACAGTGGGGCAAAAAAGTATTTAGTCAGCCACCGATTGTGCAAGTTCTCCCACTTAAAGTGATGACAGAGGTCTGTAATTTTTATCATAGGTACACTTCAATCAACCAATAAATATGTTTACTTATATAGCCCTAAATCACTAGTGTCTCAAAGGGCTGCACAAACCACTACGACATCCTCGGTAGGCCCACATAAGGGCAAGGAAAACTCACACCCAGTGGGACATCGGTGACAATAATGACCCAGTGGGACGTCGGTGACAATGATGACTATGAGAACCTTGGAGAGGAGGTAAGCAATGGATGTCGAGCGGGTCTAACATGATACTGTGAAAGTTCAATCCATAATGGATCCAACACAGTCGCGAGAGTCCAGTCCAAAGCGGATCCAACACAGCAGCGAGAGTCCCGTTCACAGCGGAGCCAGCAGGAAACCATCCCAAGCAGAGGCGGATCAGCAGCGCAGAGATGTCCCCAGCCGATACACAGGCAAGCAGTACATGGCCACCGGATCGGACCGGACCCCCTCCACAAGGGAGAGTGGGACATAGGAGAAAAAGAAAAGAAACGGCAGATCAAATGGTCTAAAAAGGGAGTCTATTTAAAGGCTAGAGTATACAAATGAGTTTTAAAGTGAGACTTAAATGCTTCTACTGAGGTGGTATCTCGAACTTTTACCGGGAGGGCATTCCAGAGTACTGGAGCCCGAAATTAAAAAGCTCCATAGCCCGCAGACTTTTTTTGAGCTTTGGGAATCACTAATAAGCCGGAGTCCTTTGAACGCAGATTTCTTGCCGGGACATATGGTACAATACAATCGGCAAGATAGGATGGAGCTAGACCGTGTAGTATTTTATACGTAAGTAGTAAAACCTTAAAGTCACATCTTAAGTGCACAGGAAGCCAGTGCAGGTGAGCCAGTACAGGCGTAATGTGATCAAACTTTCTTGTTCTTGTCAAAAGTCTAGCAGCCGCATTTTGTACCAACTGTAATCTTCCAATGCTAGACATGGGGAGACCCGAAAATAATACGTTACAGTAGTCGAGGCGAGACGTAACAAACGCATGGATAATGATCTCAGCGTCTTTCGTGGACAGAATGGAGCGAATTTTAGCGATATTACGGAGATGAAAGAAGGCCGTTTTAGTAACGCTTTTAATGTGTCCCTCAAAGGAGAGAGTTGGGTCGAAGATAATACCCACATTCTTTACCGTGTCACCTTGTTTAATTGTTTGGTTGTCAAATGTTAGAGTTGTATTATTAAATAGAGTTCGGTGTCCAGCAGGACCGATAATCAGCATTTCCTTTTTTTTGGCGTTAAGTTGCAAAAAGTTAGCGGACATCCATTGTTTAATTTCATTAAGACACGCCTCCAGCTGACTACAATCCGGCGTGTTGGTCAGCTTTAGGGGCATGTAGAGTTGGGTGTCATCAGCATAACAGTGAAAGCTAACACCGTATTTGCGTATGATGTCACCTAGCGGCAGCATGTAGATGCTGAAGAGTGCAGGGCCAAGGACCGAACCCTGGGGAACTCCACACGTTACCTTAACGTAGTCCGAGGTCACATTGTTATGGGAGACACACTGCATCCTATCAGTAAGATAAGAGTTAACCCAAGACAGGGCTAAGTCTGACATACCAATTCGTGTTTTGATACGTTCTAATAAAATATTATGATCGACAGTATCGAAAGCAGCGCTAAGATCGAGGAGCAGCAACATCAGAATCCATCGTTAGCAATAGATCATTAGTCATTTTTGCGAGGGCTGTCTCCGTGGAGTGATTTGCCCTGAAACCGGATTGAAAGGTTTCACATAGATTGTTAGATGCTAAGTGTTCATTTAACTGCTCCGCAACAATTTTTTCGAGGATTTTGGAAATAAAGGGAAGGTGAGACACCGGTCGGTAGTTTACCATGAGGTCAGGATCGAGGTTAGGTCTTTTAAGAAGAGGATGAATAACCGCTTTTTTGAATGCTAGGGGAACAGTGCCCGGGGAAAGTGATAAGTTTATAATATTTAGCACTGATGGACCTAATAATACAAAGAGCTCCTTGATCAGTTTCCCAGGAAGAGGGTCAAGTAAACATGTTGTTTGTTTTATTCCATTTACACGTTGTAACAATTCCTCTAATGTTATTTCCTCAAAACGAGAGAAACTATTTTGGAGGGCAGTACCCGCCGTATATACCATCGTATCAGTGTTAATAGAACCCCGTTGTAGCTGGGACGCATTGTCTTTAATCTCCTTTCTAATGACTTCAATTTTCTTACTAAAGAATTGCATAAAGTCATCAGCTGAGTGGGTGGAGCTACTGGAAGGGGTCCCTTGTTGGGTTAGCGATGCTACCGTACTAAACAAAAATTTAGGATCGTTTTTATTACGGTGGATGAGATTTGAGTAATATTTAGCTTTAGCTAAGGTAAGCATGCGTTTATAAGTTATTAAACCATCACTCCATGCTTGTTGGTGCACCTCAAGTTTAGTCGTGCGCCATTTGCGTTCCAGCTTTCTACATAATAATTTCTGAGCTCTAGTTTATTCTGTAAACCACGGGGTGCGCTTTTTGGAGCCTTTTTTAACTTTAGCGGTGCTATGTTATCAATGGTTTCGCGCAGGGCGTCGTTAAAGTTGTTAGTGAGGTTATCAATAGAGCCCACATATTTTGGGAATGGTACCATTACCGAGGGCAGTAGGTCAGCAAGAGTTGTCGTTTTGGCCGTATTAATGTTGCGGCTGCTATAGCAGTTATTATTATTATTAGTTTGACGAACATGCGTCTGAACCTCGAATTTTATAAGGTAATGATCGGACAATACTTTAGTATACGGGAGTATCGTAACTTTGGAAACGGTGATACCCCTGACAAGCACTAGGTCTATCGTAATACCGTTGCGATGCGTGGGTTCATTTATTATTTGTGTGAGACCACAGCTATCAATTATAGTCTGGAGCGCTACGCACGGTGGGTCCGATGGGGTATTCATATGGATATTAAAGTCCCCCATTATGATTATATTATCGGCGTGTGTCACTAGATCAGCAACCAACTCTGAGAATTCATTGATAAAGTCCGAACAGGGCCCCGGGGGGGTGGTAGATAACAGCCAGTTGTAGAGGCAGCGGTGTGACAGACCTCATATTAAGCACCTCAAACGATTTATATTTATTATTTATGTTAGGACTAAGGTTAAAGTTTTCGTTGTATATTAGTGCGACCCCCCCACTCCTTTTAAGAGGACGGGCAATATGCGCATGTGTAAAGTTAGGAGGACATGCCTCATTTAGCGCAAAAAAGTTGTTTGGTATAAGCCAGGTTTCGCTGAGACCGATGACGTTAAGATTGTTGTCTCTGATAATATCATTAACTAACAACGTTTTGGGAGACAATGATCTTATGTTTAAAAAAACTATATTATAGTTAGTGTGCTGTTTTAGGGAATTTTTGATCAAATTATCCGTAGTAGCAATATTAATAATGTTGTGTTTATTATGCCCAGTGCATTTAGTATAATTACGACCATATCTAGGAATTGATACGAAGGGAATTTTCCGATTGTTTGATTGTTGCTTTGATAAACTGCACGCATCGGTTAGCTACCTCAGTAACGGGAATTTTCCGATTGTTTGTTTGTTGCTTTGATAAACTGCACGCATCATAGTTAGCCACCTTGGTAGAACACATGTCCAACTCTGATACACTCAAAGCAGAAAAAACTTGTTCTAATTTAACTGACTCCTTACCCAGACCAGTAGTCTCGCATCTTCCATTTAAATCCGGCTTCAGGATGGAGGGAAGTGGTGTTCTGTGGGGATTAGCCTTCTGCTTTGTTTTTACCCCCGCTCGACATCCGCGTTTCCGATCACACCGCTGGCGTCTGCTCCGTAGACGGCCCCCGCTGCTACTATACTCCCCTGCTTCACAGGCCGCTGGATGTAGCCGCCGAAGTATTCCCATGCTAGTTAGCACGTCTAGCAACCACGCGTCTATCAGTCCAAAACGGCCCGATATGTCCACATCCAGAAGTGTCTGGCGGTCGTACGTGATCACGGAGTGACCACGATGTGAGCCAGCCATGAAGTTTGCAGAATTGTCCGGAATTTCTGCCAAATGTTCCATCTTTAGCAAGAGCTCCGCGATGTTGCAGCCCGTCCGGGCGCCGCCATCTTGGGAAAGAAAAAAAAAAAAAAAAAAAAAATGAGACAGACTGTGGGGGAAAATCCAGGAATTCACATTGTAGGAATTCTAAAGAATTTATTTATAAATTATGGTGGAAAATAAGTATTTGGTCAAAAACGAAAATTCAACTCAATACTTTGTAATATAACCTTTGTTGGCAATAACAGAGGTCAAACAATTACTATAGGTCTTCACCAGGTTTGCACACATAGTAGCTGGTATTTTGGCCCATTCCTACATGCAGATCTTCTCGAGAGCATTGATGTTTTGGGGCTGTCGCTGAGCAACACGGACTTTCAACTCCCTCCACAGATTTTCTATGTGTTTGAAGTCTGGAGACTGGCTAGGCCACTCCAGGACTTTCAAATGCTTCTTACGGAGCCAGTCCTTCGTTGCCCGGGCGGTGTGTTTGGGATCATTGTCATGCTGGAAGACCCAGCCACGTTTCATCTTCAAAGCTCTCTTTGATGGAAGGAGGTTTTAGTTCAAAAGCTCACGATACATGGCTCCATTCATTCTTTCCTTAACACGGATCAATCTTCCTGTCCCCTTAGCAGAAAAACAGCCCCAAAGCATGATGTTTCCACCCCCATTCATCACAGTAGGTATGGTGTTTTTGGGATGCAACTCAGTATTCTTCTTCTTCCAAACACGACGAGTTGAGTTTATTCCAAAAAGTTCTATTTTGGTTTCATCTGACCACATGACATTTTCCCAATCCTCTGCTGTATCATCCATCTGCTCTCTGACAAACTTCAGACGGGCCTGGACATATACCAGCTTAAGCAGGGGGACACGTCTGGCACTGCAGGATTTGATTCCCTGTCGGCGTAGTGTGTTACTGATGGTAACCTTTGTTACTTTGGTCCCAGCTCTCTGCAGGTCATTCACCAGGTCCTCCCGTGTGGTTCTGGGATTTTTGCTCACCGTTCCCATAATCATTTTGACCCCACGGGATGAGATCTTGCGTGGAGCCCCAGATTGAGGGAGATTATCAGTGGTCTTGTACGTCTTCTATTTTCTGATAATTGCTCCCACAGTTGATTTTTTCACACCAAGCTGCTTGCCTATTGTAGATTCACTCTTCCCAGTCTGGTGCAGGTCTACAATTATTTTGCTGGTGTCCTTCGACAGGTCTTTGGTCTTGGCCATAATGGAGTTTGAAGTCTGACTGTTTGAGGCTGTGCACAGGTGTCTTTTATACAGATAAGGAGTTCAAACAAGTGCAATTAATACAGGTAACGAGTGGAGGACAGAAGAGCTTCTTAAAGAAAAATTTACAGGTCTGTGAGAGCCAGAGATCTTCCTTGTTTGAAGTGACCAAATATTTATTTTCCACCATAATTTAAAAAATAAATTATTTAAAATTCCTACAATGTGAATTCCTGGATTTTTTTTCACGTTCTGTCTCTCACAGTTGAAGTGTACCTATGATGAAAATTACAGACCTCTGTCATCATTTTAAGGGGGAGAACATGCACAATGGGTAGCTGACTAAATACTTTTTTGCCCCACTGTGTGTGTGTATATATATATATATATATATATATATATATATATATATATATATATATATATATATACATATATATATATATATATTAGGGGTGTGGGAAAAAATCGATTTGAATACGAATCGAATCGAATACGTTGTGCTATTCAGAATCGATTCTCATTTTTGAAAAAATCTATTTTTTTTATTTTGATTTTTTAAATTATTATTTTGTATTATTGTTTTTTTAATCAATCCAACAAACCACTACACAGCAATACCATAACAATGCAATCCAATTCCAAAACCAAACCGGACCCAGCAACACTCAGAAAGAACTGCAATAAACAGAGCAATTGAGAAGACACAAACACGACACAGAACAAACCAAAGGTAGTGAAACAAAAATGATTATCAACAACAGTATAACAGTAGTTATAATTTCAGCATAGCAGTGATTAAAAATCCCTCAGTGACATCATTAGACATTTATAAAAAAACAAAATAAAAAACAATAGTGTCACAGTGGCTTACACTTGCATCGCATCTCATAAGCTTAAACACACTGTGTCCAATATTTTAACAAAGATAAAATAAGTCATATTTTTGGTTCGTTTAATAGTTAAAACAAATCTGTGGTCTGGATTATGTTTTTTATTTTTCAATCTAAGACTCCTTAGGTTCCTGTTTTTTTGTGCACCCTTGTTTGTTTTGTTTACCATGGTTACTTATTATTTCCTCCTGCTTCTAATTAGTGTTCACCTGCTCACCTGCTGCTTGAGCACTAATCAGAGGCATTATTTAAACCTGCCTTGCCCTCCAGTGAGTGCTGGAGTATTGTTTCCTGTTTGCTGTGGACTACCTTTTTTTATGGAAGCTGAGAGCTAGTGATGGGTTGATGAGGCTTTATGTATTGTTTCGACACATTGCAAAACTGTACTGATACTGTGTCACTAAATACTGACATCTGCTAGACATTAAAAATCCCTACAGGCAACCTATGGACCGACTCAACTGACACTGATTTTATGACCTTAGTATATACAATAATATAAACCAAGGCATTGTATTTCATTTAGGATTATTTCATATCTGCATTTAAATAAAAATATATTTTTATCTTTTTTAGATACATTCAATAAATAATGTGAACATGATTTATTGATTGATTGAAACTTTTATTAGTAGATTGCAAAGTTCAGTACATATTCCGTACAATTGACCACTAAATGGTATGCACATATATCATAACATGGAAATCTAAGAGAACGTGTAGTGAATGAGGATACTTGTGGACTGGGATTTTTAAATTTTTTTTTTTTTACATGGCTCTGAATATGCACTGTTAATTGATTGATTGTTTGATTGAAACTTTTTTAGTATATTGCACAGTACAGTACATATTCCGTACAATTGACCACTAAATGGTAACACCTGAATAAGTTTTTCAACGTGTTTAAATCGGGGTCCACGTTAATCAATTCATGGTAAAAAGGTAATGAGTTCGAGCTGGATTCGATAAATGCCCTGAGGAACTCGGCGTGAACGTCTACAGTCCTCCACTCAACCAACTGAGCTGTCGAAGGGATTGTTGGCCTTCTGCTTTTTAATGTAACCAATAGGATGTTTGTGTGGGTGTGACAATGCTAGAAACTTTGAGAGAACAGGATGAAACGACATAGGAAATAAACACAAATACCTTATTTTCCGATATATGATCAAAATATTCCCACACGGTGGAAATGATCTCTGACGACGATAAATTACAAATGACCACTGACAGAAGTGCGGCGATTCTGTTGGCAGCAGCATCTCTTTGACAGATGCGCTTCCTTATAAACACAGTTTGGCGCGCAGTCGTCAGTGCGACAGTTCGCGTATCGGTCACGAGACCAACACAGCTCATGATCGGTCACGTGACTTTCTAAGAGCGGTACGCGCACCCAGGGGCGCCGCTAGGGATTTTGGGTCCCATGAAAATAATCTACAGGGCCCCCAACACATAATTTCATATAATTTCATCATCATTAGGGGGCTCTCTGGGCCCCCCTCCATCATGGGCCCCTGGAATCCGTCTCTCCCCCTCTTTTCGGCACCCCTGCGTGCACCGACACAGGGTTTCGCTCAATGAGCTCGACGCATGCGCCGATGCATCGGTGTTGCCGGACCCATCACTACTGAGGGCTGTTCCCTGGATCCCGACTCCTGTCCCCGTTTACTGTTTCCCTGGTTTCTGGTTTGTGTTTTCCCTGCCTTATTTTTTTAACATTGAAAACATGTTTTCATTTTCCAAGCCGGTCATCTATGCATCTTGGGGTTCGTCACCAACACTACCTGACAGGCAGTGACTAGGATGGCGGAAGCGGGGATCGAACTTGGAACCCTGAAGTTGTTGTCACGGCCACTCTACCAACCAGGCTATACAGCCTTTGAGCACTTTAAAGGTAGAAAAGCGCTGAATAAGTATAACCCATTTAAATATATAAATGTTCTAATATGCAGGTTATTTGTACAAAAGTGTATTTGCAACACGGTGGAACAGGGGTTAGTGCATGTGTCCTGAGTAGTCCTGAGTTAAATCCCGGGTTCAGGATCTTTCTGTGTGGAGTTTGCATGTTCTCCCCTTGACTGCATGGGTTCCCTCCGGGTACTCCGGCTTCCTCCCACCTCCAAAGACATGCAACTGGGGATAGGTTGATTGGCAACACTAAATTGGCCCTAGTGTGTGAATGTGAGCGTGAATGTTGTCTGTGTTGGCCCTGTGATGAGGTGGCGACTTGTCCAGGTTGTAAACCGCCTTCCGCCCGAATGCAGTTGACATAGGCGCCAGCACCCCCCGCGACCCCAAAAGGGACAAGCGGTAGAAAATGGATGAATGGATGGAAGCATTAAAGTATTTTTGTTCACTCACAGAAGCAACTATATAGTATTGTTTTATTATGTATTATTTAACATGTAACAAAAGCACTAAGCTTATCTTTTTTTATAACAATCAATATGAATGTTGTCCGTCTATCTGTGTTGGCCCTGTGATGAGGTGGCGACTTGTCCAGGGTTTACCCCGCCTTCCGCCTGATTGTAGTTGAGATAGGTTCCAGCGCCCCCCGCAACCTCGAAGGGAATGAGCGGTTGAAAATGGATGGATGGATGGATGTGAATTCTAATGTACAGGTCAATTGCATTTTAAACTTTTAATTCAATCACATAAGCAACTAATGTATTTGTTTTCGTAGTATTATTAGCTATACTGTACTAAACATGTAACAGAATACAAAACCTAATTATATATATATATATATTTTTTGTTTTTTACAATTTCCCTAATGTTAATTGCATTTTAATCTGGCAAATATTAAAGTACTGCACTTTTTATTCACTCACAGACCCAACTAATGCAAAAAGATACATCACTTTACTTTTACTCAGCATGTAACGTAGTACTAGTCTTACTTTAATTTATTCTTTACCAATTGCCCTTCTTGCCAGTTAATATGTCAAGTATTACAATACTTATTATTCACTGACAAAAGCAATTCATTTAAAATGTACCTTATAGTATGTTTTAATTATGAATACTGTACTAAACATGTAACAAAGTACTTTATTTTTTATTTTTAACAATTTCCTTAATGTATATACAGGATGACTGCATTTTAATCCGGCAGGTATTTAAGTATTGTTCTTTTTATTCACTCACAGAAGCAACTAATGTAAAAACATATATTATAGTATTTGAATTTTTTTTATACTGTACTCAACATGTAACGGAGTACCAGTGTTTCCCTCTTTAACACTTGCCCTAATGTGGAGTCTAATGTACAAGTTAATTGTATGTTAATTTGTCAAGTATTGAAATATGTTTCATTCATTAACACAAGTAACTAATGTAAAAACATAATATATGCTATTTTATTAAATATTATTATTTGTACTGTACTAAAAATGTAACCTAGTACTAAGCTTATCTTCTTTTTAAATTTGCAATTGTATATACAGGTTGTTTGCATTTTAATCCGTCAAGTGTTAAAGTACTGTGCCTTTTTTATTCACTCACAGAAACAACTAATGTAAAAACGTACATTATATTAATAAATATATATTTATACTTTATTCAACATATAACAGCGGACTATAGTTTTACCTTTTTTTAACAATTGCTCTAATGTATGTACAGTTCTATTGTGCAGGTTGTTTGTATTGGCAATTATTAAGGTATTTTCTATTGACCCACAGAAAGAAAGTGATGCTTAATTTGTTGCATGCAGTCACATAAATGCTACAGGTTTTGAAAACATAAATGCAAAATGAAAAGTGCTGCAAATGCCAAAAATCCACCCTTTTGTTCTGTCCCGTGAACATGCAGCATTTATTTCATGCTGTTTGTGTTTTTTTTTTTTTGGTAAATGCAGCATTTTTTGCTTTTATGTTTGATTTGTGACATTAATGTGATTGCAGCATTTTAAATTGCAACATTTTACTCTCGCATTTGTTTAGGGCAGTGGTTCACAAATGGGGGTACGCGTACACCTGGGGGTACTTGAAGGTATGCCAAGGGTTACGTGAGATTTTTTTTAATATTCTAAAAATAGCAACAATTCAAAAATCCTTTATAAATATATTTATTGAATAATACTTCAACAAAATATGAATGTAAGTTCATAAACTGTGAAAAGAAATGCGACAGTGCCATATTCAGTGTTGACAACTAAGTTTTTTTGTGGACATGTTCCATAAATATTGATGTTAAAGATTTCTTTTTTGTGAAGAAATGTTTAGAATTAAGTTCATGAATCCAAATGAGTCTCTTTTACAATCCCCAAAGAGGGCACTTTAAGTTGATGATTACTTCTATCTATCTGTAGAAATCTTTATTTATAATTGAATCACTTGTTTATTTTTCAACAATCTTTAAGTTATTTGTATATCTTTTTTTCCAAATAGTTCAAGAAAGACCACTACAAATGAGCAATATTTTGCACTGTTATACAAATTAATAAATCAGAAACTGATGACATAGTGCTGTATTTTACTTCTTTATCTCTTTTTTTCAACCAAAAATGCTTTGCTCCGATTAAGGGGTAGATAGACAACATTCACACTCACACTCACACACTAGGGCCACATTCCTCATCACTGCTAATTATATACACGTAATTTAAGCATATCTTTGTTCATAAGAACTGATGAGGTCATTTTAGTTTGTGCATGGACAAAGTGAAGCTCTAGAGCAGTGGAAGGGAACCTGTGGCTCTCGAGCCAGATGTGGCTCTTTTGATGACTGCATTGGCTTTCAGATAAATCTGAGCTGACATTGCTTAACACGATAAGTAATAAATAATTCCGCTGGTAATCACAGTGTTAAAAATAACGTTCAAAATATAAAACATTCTCATGGATTTTAATCCATCCATCCGTTTCCTACCGCACCTGTTCAAAAAGTCGCATTAATGGTAAGAAGTATTTTATTTATTATTGGTTAGCTTTAGAATAACAATGTTATTGAAAATAATAAGAGACTTATTATCCTCCAAAAATGTTGGACTTACAGTGGGGCAAAAAAGTATTTAGTCAGCCTCTGATTGTGCAAGTTCTCCCACTTAAAATGATGACAGAGGTCTGTAATTTTCATGATAGGTACACTTCAACTGTGAGAGACAGAATGTGAAAAAAAATCCAGGATTTCACATTGTAGCAATTTTAAAGAATTTGTTTATAAATTATGGTGGAAAATAAGTATTTGGTCAACCATTCAAAGCTCTCACTGATGGAAGGAGGTTTTGGCTCAAAATCTCACGATACATGGGCCCATTCATTCTTTCCTTAACACGGATCAGTCGTCCTGTCCCCTTAGCAGAAAAATAGCACTAAACCATGATGTTTCCACCCCCATGCTTCACAGTGGGTGTGGTGTTCTTGGGATGCAACTCAGTTTTCTTCTTCCTCCAAACACAACAAGTTGAGTTTATACCAAAATGGGTACATGGATGATACAGCAGAGGATTGGGAGAATGTCATGTGGTCAGATGAAACCAAAATAGAACTTTTTGGTATAAACTAAATTCGTCGTGTTTGGAGGAAGAAAAATACTGAGTTGCATCCCAAGAACATCACACCTACTGTGAAGCATGGGGGTGGAAACATCATGCTTTGGGGCTATTTTTCTGCTAAGGGGACAGGATGATTGATCCGTGTTAAGGAAAGAATGAATGGGGCCATGTATCGTGAGATTTTGAGCCAAAACCTCCTTCCATCAATGAGAGCTTTTAATGGTTGACCAAATACTTATTTTCCACCATAATTTACAAATAAATTCTTTGAAATTCCTACAATGTGAATTCCTGGATTTTTTTTCACATCCTGTTTCTCACAGTTGAAGTGTACCTACCTATGATGAAAATTACAGACCTCTGTCATCATTTTAAGATGGAGAACTTGCACAATCGGTGGCTGACTAAATACTTGTTTTGCCCCACTGTACTTTAAAAATGCAAGCAAAATATTATTTGGCTCTCTTAAAATATTTGGCTTTCTTGGCTCCCTCAGCCAAAAAGGTTCCCGACCCCTGTTCTAGAAAAAACATTTTTTTGCCTTGGAATACAATAAAATAGTGTTGGTTTGTATTTGAACGGTAAAAAATGGATGGATGGATGGATGTTTTGCATTTGCGTTGCTCTTCGCGGACAGTAGGTGGCGCTGTGTACAATTATTACAAGTCATTGCCATTTATTTCCAAGCAAGGAAAACAGCGAACAACAAGGGAGGTGAAGACGCAGGCACATCGTGGTCCAGCTCAACGATTTTCGCTTTTTCCCCCTAAAATACTTTGACGAAAGTCCTGAGTTGTGTAAGTTATGTTATCGGCTGTTGGGGTTATGTAGTCACATTGACTCTATTTGAAGCCTGTTTGTCGTCATTGTCTGGTGTGCCCAAGGATTAGCAAGATGGTCTGCTTGCTAGCTACTGTTTTTTTCTAAACCATTGGTTTGTTTGGAACGTGAACCCTGTTTGGAACGACTGAGGTTCAGTCAAGAAAAGTCATTTCCACGCATCGGATACACCACAACGTTTTTATTATGATGGTAGCCTGGAAACAGTGGGTGTGCGTAATGGCGGATGGGGACTTGTGCATGTGACGTCATCAATGCACCATGTTCTGTTTTTTCACAGACTGTGTGGAGGACGCCGAGTTTGTTATATCGTGACGAGAAATGCAATAAGTGGATGTTGCGATGAATGTTAGCAATATTTTTCTTTAATGGACATTTCCAGGTGTGGATGTACCTGCATTTTGGGGGGGGGTGCACAGTTATTGTTGATGATTTATCAATATACAAAATCACGTTTATTCATCATGTCTAATTAATTATTTGGATAAAACTGTTATTTTAATTTTATATTAAGCAGTGGTATGTTAGCAAGGCTTTTGTTTTAAAAGTAAACTTTAAAAAAAGCATAAATAATTAAATTAAATTGACATATGACAGAGGGGTAAGTAGAAATAAATATACCATTGCATAATGAAAACAGAAAAATATTCATTGGCACATACTTATGTGCATATTAAGGCTAATTCCACAAGCAATACTCTGTGCTTCTCACAGTAGTAATAGTGGTTCAATTATGTGTGAGTGCATATATTAGGGCTGTCTAATGATAAAAAAAAAATCTGAGTAATGAGTGTTAATGATAAATGCAATATTTTTTTGGATCAATCACAAGATACTTTTATTTTTAACAGCCCTGATATTAATGTATTTATTAATGTGTAAATGTATGTATGTACAGGACTGTCTCAGAAAATTAGAATATCGTGATAAAGTCCTTTATTTTCCGTAATGCAACTAAAAACATGAAAATGCCATACATTCTGGATTCATTACACATCATCTGTAATATTGCAAGCCTTTTATTATTTTAATATTGCTGATTATGGCATACAGCTTAAGAAAACTCAAAAATCCTATCTCAAAAAAATTGAATATTTCCTCAGACCAAGTAAAAAAAAAAGATTTATAACAGCAAAACAAAATCAAACATTTGAAAATGTCAATTAATGCACTCAGTACTTGGTTGGGAATCATTTTGCACGGATTACTGCATCAATGCGGCGTGGCATGGATGCAATCGGCCTGTGGAATTGCTGAGGTGTTATGGATGCCCAGGATGATTCAATAGCGGCCCTCAGCTCATTTGCATTATTGGGTCTGGTGTCTTTTAGCTTCTTCTTCACAAAACCCCACACATTCTCTATGGGGTTTAGGTCAGGAGAGTTGGCTGGCCAATCGAGGACAGTAATGCCATGGTCAGTACACCAGTTACTGCTGGTTTTCTGCACTGTGAGCAGGTGCCAGATCATGCTGGAAAATTAAATCATCTCCACAGAGCTTTAGAACAGATGGAAGCATGTACACAGCTCCATTGACTCTGGACTTGATGAAACACAGTGGACCAAAACCAGCAGCTGACATGGCTCCCCAAACCATTGCTGACTGAGGCAACTTGCGTTGTCTAGATTTCAGGAGTGGCTTGACCATGGGAATACGGCTATTGAAGCTGTATCTGTTGAAAAGCTCTATGGAGATGATGATTTCATTTTCCAGCATGATCTGGCACCTGCTCACAGTGCCAAAACCAGCAGTAACTGGTGTACAGGCCGATTGCCTCCATGCCACGCCATATTGATGCAGTAATCCGTGCAAAATAAATCCCAACCAAGTACTGAGTGCATTAATTGACATTTTCAAATGTTTGATTTTGTTTTGCTGTTATAAAACTTTTTTTTTACTTGGTCTGAGGAAATATTCAAATTTTTTAAAATAGGATTTTTGATTTTCTTAAGCTGTATGCCATAATCAGCAATATTAAAATAAAAGGCTTGAATATTTCAGTTGATGTGTAATGAATCCAGAATGTATGGCATGTTCATGTTTTTAGTTGCATTACGGGAAATAAAGGACTTTATCCCAATATTCTAATTTTCTGAGACAATCCTGTAGAAATATATATTTCAAATGGCAGGTGGTTAATTCCCCAATGAACACAATAGAAAAATAATGTAGAATATAGTTATAGATTGAATAACAGATGCAAACACTCTGCATTAGAAAATGTGTAAAAATAGAGCGTAAGTGAGGAGTAAAATACAGAAAAAAGGACATGAGCAAATTTTATGGAGTTTTTTTTTATATTCAACAAAAAAAGTTAGTTTATAGCACCGTTCCTCATCTCTACACTTCTTTTGCCTTCTTAAAACCTCTCAAAACACAAAAATTTGCGTTTTTATGTCTTCTTGAATCAAATCTGCACATGTGCAGTAAGATGCAATAGTCCATTTTGAGAGGAGGAGCTGTCAAAACGATCATGATTAAGCATGTTCGTGTGTTCTATTTTAATTACACAAATTAAGACCACAAATAATTGTTTTAACTAGAGGGAAACTTTTGATATTATTTTTATAAAGCATTTGGGGCGATATTTCTAGCTAATAAGTTTACAGCGTTCACTAGCCATGACTCTGCTAGCCATGATTCCTGCTAGTCTAAAAGCTGGGCAGTGGGATGCGCTGCATTTGACGAGTAGACTGTGGCACTGACATGCGTACACTTCCTATCCTTCATTTTAATGTGAATGCTAGCACAGCTACACGCACAAAATACCTGCAAAACTGAAAAACCGCAGCCCATTAATGGGAATTGTTCACGAAGAGCCTGTACTATACTGCGTACTTTTGGACAACCAATTTATATATATTATATATATATATATATATATATATATATATATATATATATATATATATATATGTGAATATTGGCCATATATGCCGTTTTTGCATCAGATATTGTGTTGTGCCTTTGAAAACGGCTAGATATGGTGTCACCTGGTTCAGGTTTGCTGTTACAGTCGTCTCTACTTTGGGCACTTCTGCTTTATATTCTATTCTGTGGACCTTGGAGGTTTGGCATGCGTGACGTCCGCTCTGTGAAGTATTTACAGCGCTTCACTTTTTACAGATTTTGTTAAAAGCATTTTTCCAAAATGGAATAAATTAAGTTTTGTCCTCAAAATTCCACAGATAATACCACATAATGACAATCTAAAATGCTTTTTCTTTAATTTTATTTTAAAAAATCACATGTACATGAGTATTTACAACTTTTGTTCAGTACTCTGTTGATGCATTTTGGCAGTTATTGCAGCCTCAAGTTTATTTGAAAACGATGTCACAAGATTGGCACACCTGTCGGGCAGTTTCGCCCAGTCCTCTTTGCAGCACCTCTCAAGCGCTGTCAGATTGGTTGAGAAGCCTTGGTTTTCATCCAGGCTGTCGCTGTACATTGTCGCATTCATCGTTCCCGCTATCTTCCTTCTGCTGAAAATCATCCCCACAGCATGAAGCTGCCACCCCTACGCTTCACTGTTGGGATGGTATTGGTGATGTTGATGAGCGGTGCCTGGTTTCCTCCAAACATGACGCCTGGCATTCACGCCAAAAAGTTCAATCTTTGTCTAATCAGACCAGAGTATTTGCATTTCTCTTGGTCTGAGAGTCTTTCAGGCACACATTAGCAAACTATGAGGGAATGGTATGGCGTCACATTAGTGCCAAAAATCCAAGCGCATAAAAAGTGTTATCGCGCGCTGATTCTCCACTTCGCGCGTGCGTGCAACACCTTTTTGTGTGCGCATGGTGCATTTTTGCGTGCACGCGCGCGGTGCCTATGTGCGCACGCTCCGTCTCGGTCTGGCATCTCTCCTCGCGCTGTCATTTTGGTTTTGGCACTTTGGATGTGGGAATGGTTTGACGGCCCCTTCTTTTTGATTGGCTCTGAGCGCTGTCAGTCAATGGCAACGTGCCAGCCATCTTACCTCAGGCAGCTGGCCCCGCCCTGTACATAGTTGTCAAGGAACATGTACTATTTAAATAACCATAACTTGCTCAATTTTTAACTAATTTCCAAACGGTTCGATTTGTTATAAATGTCACGTTTTCATGGGGATATCATGGCTGAACAAGTAAGTCTTACACTATTATCCCTCAGATTTAATTTGCCTAATGTATGGAGCTAGCTTTTTTTGTTGTTTTTTTAAATACATATTTTTAACTCTGCCATCTATACTGATCTGGGCTGATATCTAATTTTCCATAGTTTGAGTTGTTTGTAGAAACCTAAATAATTTTTATAGTAATATTAAAACCATATTCAGTAATTGTAGTGATAACCTGCAGTGTTTCCCACAGGTCAGGCATCTATTTGTGGTGGTGTGGTCGGGCGGCGGGGGGTGGAAGGGGTGGGGAGGCTGCGGCGGCGATGACCAAGAAGAACGCGGAGTTGGAATGTAATTACAACACCTTATGTACATATTTATATAATATGTATATATGTATTTACAAGTTCCATTCACAGACAGAGTCCCATTGCTTTTATGAGCGATCAACCGAGTCAAAACAGGAAAAAAAAAATTTTTTATTTTTATTTGTGGCGGCCGTAATTCTTTCGTGGCGGGCCGCCACAAATAAATGAATGTGTGGGAAACCCTGACCTGTCATTCATTATTCTACTAAAATAGTAATTGCAATCATAACATCAATAATTAGGCCCATATGCCAATTATGTGGTCTGAATATGAAGTACGCATAGAAAAGAGGGTTCGGGTAGACTCTGGTGTAAACTTAAGTTAAATAGAGGAAAGAAAATTAATAGTCCCCCATTGTGGCATACATTCAATATTTACATATACAAATATTAAATAAATACTTTTTTTTTTTTAAACAGACAAGTGAGGAAAGAAAACATATTTGAAAATATAATTTTTCCTCTCTGAGCTGCCACCTTATCGTGGTAGAGGAGTTTGCGTGTCCCAATGATCCTAGGAGCTATGTTGTCCGGGGGCTTTACGCCCCCTGGTAGGGTCTCCCAAGGCAAACAGGTTCTAGGTGAGGGATCAGACAAAGAGCAGCTCGAAGACCTCTATGAAGAAGAAAAAACATGGACCCAGATTTCCCTCGCCCGGACGCGGGTCACCGGGGCCTCCCTCTGGTGCCAGGCCCAGAGGTGGGGCACGATGGCGAGCGCCTGGTGGCCGGGCCTGTTCCCATGGGGCCCGGCCGGGCACAGCCCGAAGAGGCAACGTGGATCACCCATCCAATGGGCTCACCACCCATAGCAGGGTCCATAGAGGTCGGGTGCAATGTGAGCTGGGTGGCAGCCGAAGGCAGGGCACTTGACGGTCCGATCCTCGGCTACAGAAGCTAGCTCTTGGGACGTGGAACGTCACCTCATTGGGGGGGAAAGAGCCTGAGGTAGTGTGCAAAGTGGAGAAGTTCCGGCTGGATATAGTCAGACTCACTTCGACGCACAGCAAGTGCTCTGGAACCACTTCTCTCGAGAGGGACTGCACCCTCTTCCACTCTGGCGTTGCCGGCAGTGAGAGGCGACGGACTGGGGTGGAAATTCTTGTTGCACCCCGGCTCAAAGCCTGCACGTTGGAGTTTAACCCGGTGGACGAAAGGGTAGCCTCCCCCCGCCTTCGGGTGGGGAGACGGGTCCTGACTGTTGTTTGTGCTTACGCACCAAACAGCAGTTCAGAGTACCCACCCTTTTTGGGAGCACTCGAGGGAGTACTGGAAAGTGCTCCCCCGGGTGATTCCCTTGTACTACTGGGGGACTTCAACGCTCACGTTGGCAACGACAGTGAAACCTAGAGAGGCGTGATTGGGAAGAATGGCCGCCCGGATCTGAACCCGAGTGGTGTTTTGTTATTGGACTTTTGTGCTCGTCACAGTTTGTCCATAACAAACACAATGTTCAAACATAAGGGTGTCCATATGTGCACTTGGCACCAGGACACCCTAGGTCGCAGTTCCATGATCGACTTTGTAGTTGTGTCATCGGATTTGCGGCCTTATGTTTTGGACACTCGGGTGAAGAGAGGGGCGGAGCTTTCTACCGATCACCACCTGGTGGTGAGTTGGCTGCGATGGTGGGGGAGGATGCCGGACAGACCTGGGAGGCCCAAACGCATTGTGAGGGTCTGCTGGGAACGTCTGGCAGAGTCTCCTGTCAGAGAAAGTTTCAATTCCCACCTCCGGAAGAACTTTGAACATGTCACGAGGGGGGTGCTGGACATTGAGTCCGAGTGGACCATGTTCCGCACCTCTATTGTCGAGGCGGCTGATCGGAGCTGTGGCCGCAAGGTAGTTGGTGCTTGTCGGGGCGGCAATCCTAAAGCCCCTTGGTGGACACCAGCGGTGAGGGATGCCGTGAAGCTGAAGAAGGAGTCCTATCGGGTCCTTTTGGCTCATAGGACTCCGGAGGCAGTGGACAGGTACCGACAGGCCAAGCGGTGTGCAGCTTCAGCGGTCGCAGAGGCAAAAACTCGGACATGGGAGGAGTTCGGGGAAGCCGTGGAAAACAACTTCCGAACGGCTTCGAAGCGATTCTGGACCACCGTCCACCGCCTCAGGAAGGGGAAGCAGTGCACTATCAACACCGTGTATGGTGCGGATGGTGTTCTGCTGACCTCAACTGCGGATGTTGTGGACAGGTGGAAGGAATACTTCGAAGACCTCCTCCATCCCACCAACTCGTCTTCCTATGAGGAAGCAGTGCCTGGGGAATCTGTGGTGGATTCTCCTATTTCTGGGGCTGAGGTCACTGAGGTAGTTAAAAAGCTCCTCTGTGACAAGGCCCCAGGGGTGGATGAGGACCGCCCGGAGTTCCTTAAGGCTCTGGATGCTGTGGGGCTGTCTTGGTTGACAAGTTTCTGTAGCATCGCGTGGACATCGGGGGAGGTACCTCTGGATTGGCGGACCGGGGTGGTGGTTCCTCTCTTTAAGAAGGGGGACCGGAGGGTGTGTTCCAACTATCGTGGGATCACACTCCTCAGCCTTCCCGGTAAGGTTTATTCAGGTGTACTGGAGAGGAGGCTACGCCGGATAGTCTAACCTCGGATTCAGGAGGAACAGTGTGGTTTTCGTCCTGGTTGTGGAACTGTAGACCAGCTGTATACTCTCGGCAGGGTTCTTGAGTGTGCATGGGAGTTTGTCCAACCAGTCTACATGTGCTTTGTGGACTTAGAGAAGGCATTCGACCGTGTCCCTCGGGAAGTCCTGTGGGGAGTGCTCAGAGAGTATGGGGTATCGAACTGTCTTATTGTGGCGGTCCGCTCCCTGTACGATCAGTGCCAGAGCTTGGTCCGCATTGCCGGGAGTAAGTCGAACACATTTCCAGTGAGGGTTGGACTCCGCCAAGGCTGTCCTTTGTCACCGATTCTGTTCATAACTTTTATGGACAGAATTTCTAGGCGCAGTCAAGGCGTTGAGGGGTTCCGGTTTAGTGACCGCAGGATTAGGTCTCTGCTTTTTGCAGATGATGTGGTCCTGGTGGTTTCATCCGACCGGGATCTTCAGCTCTCACTGGATCGGTTCGCAGCCGAGGGTGAAGCGACCGGAATGAGAATCAGCACCTCCAAGTCCGAGTCCATGGTTCTCGCCCGTAAAAGGGTGGAATGCCATCTCTGGGTTGGGGAGGGGACCCTGCCCCAAGTGGAGGAGTTCAAGTACCTAGGAGTCTTGTTCACGAGTGGGGGAAGAGTGGATCGTGAGATCGACAGGCGGATCGGTGCGGCGTCCTCAGTAATGCGGACGTTGTACCGGTCCGTTGTGGTGAAGAAGGAGCTGAGCCGGAAGGCGAAGCTCTCAATTTACCGGTCGATCTACTTTCCCATCCTCACCAATGGTCATGAGCTTTGGGTCATGACCGAAAGGATAAGATCACGGGTACAAGCGGCCGAAATGAGTTTCTCCCGCCGGGTGGCAGGGCTCTCCCTTAGAGATAGGGTGAGAAGCTCTGCCATCCGAGAGGACCTCAAAGTAAAGCCGCTGCTCATCCACATCGAGAGGAGCCAGATGAGGTGGTTCGGGCATCTGGTCAGGATGCCACCCGAACGCCTCCCTAGGGAGGTGTTTAGGGCACGTCCAACCGGTAGGAGGCCACGGGGAAGACCCAGGACACGTTGGAAAGACTGTCTCCCGGCTGGCCTGGGAACGCCTCGGGATCCCCCGGGAAGAGCTAGACGAAGTGGCTGGGGAGAGGGATTTCTGGGTTTCCCTGCTTAGGCTGTTGCGACCCGACATCGGATAAGCGGAAGAAGATGGATGGATGGAAAATATAATTTCCATCATTGACTGACATTTGTCAACTGGTTGTATGTGTATGAAAAGAGAGATATTGATCTTGACACTTCATTAACTATGTGATGTTCTCTCAACAGATGAGACTACCTTTTTCAAAGACTTTTAGATAAAATTCAATTGGCATTTTCCACAACTCCACTAAATTTGGACTTCTTAGAATTTGTTTGTGTCAAGATCAATATCTCTCTTTTCATACACATACAACCATTTGACAGATGTCAGTCAATGATTGAAATTATATTTTCAAATATGTTTTCTTTCCTCACTTGTCTGTTTTGAAAAATATTTTTATTTATTTAATACTTGTATATGTAAATATTGAATGTATGCCACAATGGGGGACTATTAGTTTTCTTTCCTCTATCTACTTTAAGTTTACACCAGAGTCTACGCGAACTCACTTATCCATGCATACTTCATATCAGGACCACATGATTAGCATATTGGCCTAATTATTGTTGTTATGATTGCAATTACTATTTTAGTCAAATAATGAATGACAGGTTATCACTACAATTAATGAATATGGTTTTAATATTACTTTAAAAAGTATTTAGGTTTCTGCAAACAACTCAAATTATGGAAAATTAGATATCAGCCCAGATCAGTATAGATTAGAGTTAAAAATATGTATCTAAAAAAACAAAAAAAAAGCTAGCCCCATATATTAGGCAAATTAAATCTGAGAGATAATAGTGTAATACTTACTTGTTCAGCCATGATAGCCCCATGAAAACGTGACATTTATAACAAATCGAACCATTTGGAAATTAGTTGAAAATTGAGCAACTTATGGTTATTTAAATAATACATGTTCCTTGACAACTATGTACAGGGCGGGGCCTACTCCCTGAGGTAAGATGGCCGCCACATTGCCATTGACTGACAGCGCACAGAGCCAATCAGAAAGAAGGGGCCGTCTAACCATTCCCGCCCCCAAAGTACCAAAACAAACATGACAGCGCGAGGAGAGATGCTAGACCGAGACGGAGCGCGCGCACAAAGACACCGGGCGCACGCAAAAAGGCGCCGTGCGCGGAAAGTGTGGAGAATCAGCGCGCGATAACAGTTTTTATGATTTTTGGCACTAATGTAACGCCATAGAATGGCTTCCAACTGGCCACTATGCCATACTGGCCTTATTGTTGGTTTGCTGTAGAGATGGTTGTCCTCCCGGAAGGTTCTCCTGTCTCCACAGAGAAATGCTGTATCTCTGACAAAGTGACCATCAACCCGATGGGCACCTCCCTGACTAGACGAAGATGAATGCAGCCATGTACAGAGACAGCCTGGATGAAAAACAACACTTCCCATCCAACCTGATGGAGTTTGGCAAGTACTGCAAAGAGAAATGGGCAAAACTGGCCAAAGATAGGTGTGCCAAGCTTTTGGCATTGTATTCAAACAGACTTAGACTTACACTTCTTTTATTGTCATTCAAATTTGAACTTAACAGTACGGATAAGAACAACATTTTATTGCATTAGCTGGTTGTAGTGCAGAATAAAAGAGCAATAAGGTGCAGAGTGTTTGCATTTACATAAGAAGGTGCTGATATAGATACTGTACAGATAAATATATTGCACTTTTGCATATGCAACCACGTTTATGGATGTATGTCATATTGTCTGTATAGTCCAGCAAGGTAATCCATTTTGGGGGTAATTGAGGGGATTATTTTGATGAGTTCATGAGGTTTATGGCTTGAGGGAAGAAGCTGTTACAAGTCTGCGGAACCTCCTTTCAGAGTCCGGCAGTGAAAACAGTCCTTGGTGGGTGTGGAAGGCGTCTCTACTGATTTTCTGAGCCCTGGTCGGGCAAACGGCTTTTTGCAATCACCCGGATAGGAGGAAGAGGAGTCCTGATGATCTTTTTTGCCGTCCTCACCACTCTCTGCAGACTTTGAGGTACTGCAGGCACCAGTCCAGACAGAGATGCAGTTGGTCAGTAGGCTCTCTATAGTGCCTTTGTAGAATGTGGTGAGAATAGTGGGTTGGGTGCTTAGCTCTTTTTGTAAGAGCTCCGGTTTGTAGGGTCCAGGTCAGATTGACAGTTATCTGCACTCCCAGGAACTTGGTGCTGCTTACCCTCCGCACTGATATGCTGTTGATCAAGAGTGGAGTGGGGCTGGGCTGGTTCCTCCTGAAGTCGATGATTATCTCTTTGGTCTTGTCAATGTTCAGGACCAGGTTGTTGCTTCTGCACCAATCAACCAGATGTTTCACCTCCTCCCTGTAGTGTCATCCGCATACTTCATAATGTGGTTAGTAGTGGACCTGGCGCAGCAGGCATGCGTCATCGGTGTGAACAGCAGCGGACTCGGGACACAGCCCTGGGGGGAGCCGATGCTCAGGGAAATGTCGCAACTTTCACAGACTGGGGTCCGTCTGTGAGGAAGTCAAACAGCCAGTTACATTGGGGGGTGCTGAATCCAAGGGGTGCCAGTTTCCTCACCAGGTGCTGCGGGATGATTGTTGAACGCCGAGCTGAAGTCCAGAAACAACCTCCGCACGTGTGTCTCCTTCCTTTCCAGATGTTCTAAGCTCAGGTGGAATTCAGAGGAGTTGGTGTCCTCTGTGGAACGGATAGGGTAATAAGCAAACTGGTACGGGTCGAATGTGGTGGTGGGGTGGGGGGTTCTGGAGACAATGTTATCCTTTACCATCCTCTTGGAGCACTTCATTATGATGAGGGTGAGTGCCACGGGAGGAGATTGTGGGTTTAATGATTACTTGAGGTTGTAATTACTGCCAGAGGCTGTCCATCCTTATATGCATGCATTTTTTTGTTTCTTCTCTTTTTTTAATAAATTTGAAAATTAAAAAGAAACATTCCCATTGCAGGCGAGCGATGGTGGTTGAGGGTAAAGGTGGAGTGTCTTTAGAGCTGGTCAGTTAGTCACATTTCCTGGACTGAGCTCGATCTGGTTTGGGGCCGGCAGTGTGCGTGTCTGGAAAGCAGCGAGGTGTGCTGCAAGGGAGAACACCAACAGGAATGTCCTAGATTGGAGACCACTGCTCCTGGTTGTGACCACCAAAAACCACCTCACTGTCACCCTCTGCTCTCAACGTTACGACTCACTCTTACATGAGTCGTCTGTTGCAAAAGTTGATACCGGGCCACTTTTTGCTCGTCATGCAGCCATCTTAATTAAACCTTAATCTTTCGTTCCCTACCTGGTGGTTGGCTGATTTTTGGTTGTGAAAGTGCTAGATTTTAATGTTAATAGTGCATAAAATTATCCTAATTTGTGATTAAAATTGTATTAATTGTGCAACCCAAGTCTGTGTTGTGGCTGCAGTATATGGGTGATACTATTATAAAATTAGAGCAGTATATACACCATTGAATATAAGGTTGTTGTTAATCTGTGTTTTGTGATGGTTATTGTACTGTACCCTTTTGGTCCCTCTTATGTGGTAACTTCTCTTTTCTATTGTGTGAGAGTTACACTTGAAAATACAGTACAATGAATAGAATTGAGTTTTGTCTATTTTGTTGTATGAATTGTAGGACGTAATGTGTGGAGTTTACAGAAATGCTGCATTGGAGACAGAATTGTATAGAGATTTGAATAGTTGTTTGTCTATATGAGCAGTTAAATGGTGCACAGTTAGCCGATCTAGCTCAAGCACACTTGTGACCCTAATAAGGACAAGTGGTATAGGAAATGGAGGAAATTCTAAACATAGACTCAGGTTCTTTTTCGCCTTGAAATATATGCTTCCAGAGAGCTGCTTTTTAATGGGCTGCATCATAGAACACGCTTGTGTAGTGTCACAATTCTACGGGATGTTTTCCAGTTCTTATGCTGCCCGCCGATCGCCCAGATGCAGCTGAGATAGGCTCCAGCACCCCCTGCTACCCCAAAACGGATAAGCGGTAAAAAATGGATGGATGGATGGATGGATGTTGCTGTAATGATACTGCAGCAATGGGAAACAAAGGGCTCCTTTGTTGTGTACTCTACTGTTGGACAACTTCCGGATGGCTCGTCAACCTTGGATGGAGGATTGTACCACTGAGGCTACGACAGAGTTCTCTGTCGACGGGAACATTTCGGGGAAAGTTGGTTGCATTTGAAGGCATTTTTCATCTGCATATTTTACAATAATGGTGTGATTGACAGGAATGGTATTGATCCACATTAGGTTTTAACATAACATAAATCTTCTTGTGGTGAGACATTGTCCACACAAGTTGTTCCTCTTACCATTTTGAGCTTTGGAGTGTCACACATTTTTAGACCCTTTTCTTGTCTAATGAAAATCCTCAGCTGGCATTGCTAATGAGGTTATGTGGTGACATATTGGAATGGTAGGAAGTGTAGAGCTGAAAGCTCTATTGGGAATAATGCTATTCTATACCCTTTTGTCTGCAGGTGCTGTTGTTTGTGCTTCAGCATGGCAGTCGTCATCCGTTTACAGGGATTGAGGATTGCTGCTGGTTCTCAGGATATTCGCAAGTTCTTCACCGGCCTCAAAATTCCAGACAGCGGAGTACACATAATTGGCGGGGAGAGGGAAGAAGCTTTTATTATTTTTGCTTCTGATGAAGATGCGAGGAGAGCCATGACCCGATCAGGGGGTCAAATTAAGGGGGGGCGTGTTACTTTGCTACTCAGTAGCAAAACCGAGATGCAGACTTTACTTGAAAAAAGCGCAAAAAAGGTGGAGACAATTCAAAAGAGCCACAATGAAGACAATGTCAGGCATGCCCGACGATCCATGGACTCTGACGCAAGCACAAGAGCAGCAAGTCGACGTGAGATCTCCCCCCCGACCCGCCAACAGAGATCCTCATCAAATGACAAGTCTACCTGGGTTTTTCTCAAAGGACTGCCATACACTGTGACTGAAAGAGATCTTTATGAGTTTTTCAGTGGTTTACGAATCGTTAACATGAATCTGATGAAAAATCATTCTGGAAAAAACAACGGGATGTGTCGAGTACAATTTTTCAGCTATGAGGAAGTACAGGAAGCCCTGAAAAAGGATAGGGAGTACATTGGTTCTCGCTATGTGGAGGTTAGTTCAACATGCGAACAGGATTGGCTGCGGAGAGATAGCCGGCTTGAAACACGAGGATCACCGTTACAGGTTCCACGGAATTTTCAACATAATATGAGGTCCCAATCTCCTACAGGTCCGATGAGGCTCTCCTCATCCTCTCGTGAGGAGTTCTGTGTTCTCGTGGAAAATCTCTCCTTTGCAGTAGAGAAAGAAGACATGAAAAGATTATTTCGCCACGCAAACCTTGCGGATGACCAGATCTTGTTTGTTACCGCAGATGATCGCAAAAGTAGGTCTGCTTTTGTGCTGTTCAAGACCCTGCGAGAGTACCGTGAGGCAACAGCCCAGGAGAAAAAATCATTTTTCAATCGATGGATTCATACCCGCTCCATTTCAAGAGAAAAAATGATATCTATTTTGGAGAAAAATAGTACCAATGTCAGCCCTTCTGAAAACACACAAAGGTTTAATGAGAGTTCACCATCTTTCCCCAGACATCCTGACATGCAGAAGGTGTGCCTGTATGTACAGAATCTTCCCTACGATGTACGGAAAGTTGAGGTTATGGACTTCTTCCTTGGGTTCAGCATCACAGAAAATGATGTGCTTCTCCTACATGATAATACAGGCGCAGGAATCGGGAAAGCTTTGGTTGTCTTTCCTTCTGAGTCAGCAGCCATGGGCGCCCTTACTCTAAATGGACAGCGATATCTTGGTGCGGAGGTTGCCCTCGAATGTATATCAAAGGCCCAGATGCGGCAATTGAGCTCTGAGCCACCTGCGTTTCAAAGTCCACAGAGAAGATTTGATCAGTTCTCTGGGGCTGGTACCAGCGAGTACCTTGACTTTAAAGGTCTTCCTGCTGATATGCCTATGAATGCTGGGCCTCAAGCCCACAGAGGCTATGATGAGTCATATGGAGACTACAGGGTCCCACTTGACACAGGCAACGGTTGTCATGTTAGCGGTGGTCTACAAGAGCAGTGTTTCAGTGGTCCTACCTGTGTAAAGTTGTCTAATTTACCATTCCAAGTAAAAATGGAAGAAATCTATGATTTTTGCCATGGGTATCGTATCATCCCTGGGTCGGTCTCGTTGCAGTACAACAGGAGTGGATTAACTAAAGGTACTGCAACTGTGGTATTTGAGACCCGGCAGGAGGCTGCAGTAGCAATTAAGGATCTTAGTGGAAGGCCAGTAGGTGCTCGAAAAATCCAACTTATGTTTGTGTGAAAGAAACATGGGTATTTGACATTAAGCAGGCTCAAGTGTTGTTCTTGTTTGAACCCCATAAATTGTTTTTTGATGGGAGACATTTTTTATATTTTCTTACTGAATGCCATGATTATTGTGCTGAATTCCTCCCAGGGATCAATAAAGTACTTTGTATTTTATTATGAGAAACTTTTGTTTTACTGTCATTGTATTTTTGGGGGTAGTCAATGCTGTCGCCTGTAAATAAAAAAAAAAAGCAATTCTTATTTTACGTACATTGAATTTAATTTGATTTAATTGTGGTACCGTTTGTACTTTGTTTGATACTGAACTGTCATTAAAAATACATCAAGCTCACAAGTATGTTTTTGTTTGCCTCATTGTTGAGATCTGCCTCAGTAAAATAAGTCTTAGGAAAGCATAAAGGGGAACTGCATACATTTTTGGGGAATTTTGCCTCTCGTTCTCAATAATGAGAGAACACTTTTTTTTTTTTAGAGTTTTAAAAATAATTCTAGTGGGAGTCACCGTTGTAGCCTTCAAAGCCCTCAAGCAAATTTAAAACCTTCCAATGTTTTGTGGATATATATTATATATATATATATAAATATATATATATATATATATATATATATATATATATATATATATATATATATATATAAAGGGCTGCAAATATTTGGGTGTCCCACGATTCGATTCAATATGGATTCTTGGGGTCACGTGTTGATATCGAGTTTTTCGATTCAAAAACGATATTCTTAGGATTCAAAACGTTTCTGTATTCATTCAATGCATAGGATTTCAGCAGGATCTACCCCAGTCTGCTGACATGCCAGCAGACTAGTAGATTTTTTTTTAAAAGCTTTTGTAATTGTAAAGGACAATGTTTTATCAACTGATTGCAATAATGTACTTTTTTTTTAAACTATTAAATTAACCAGAAATCTGACTTATTTTATCTTTGTGAAAACATTGGACACAGTGTTTTGTCAAGCTTATGAGATGCGATGCGAGTGTAAGCCACTGTGACACTATTGTTCTTTTTTTTTTTTTTATAAATGTCTAATGATAATGTAAATGAGGGATTTTTAATCACTGCTATGCTGAAATTATAACTAGTATTGCTACTGTTGTGTGTAAATATTTTTTTTCACTACTTTTGGTTTGTTCTGTGTAGTGTTTGTGTCTCCTCAATTGCTCTGTTTATTGCAGTTCTGAGTGTTGCTGGGTCAGGTTTGGTTTTGGAATTGGATTGCATTGTTATGGTATTGCTGTGTAGTGGTTTGTTGGATTGATAAAAAAAAATAAGATTCGATTGGTATTCGAATCGATTTTGTCTCCCAACCCTTTTTTTTTTTTTTTTTTTTTTTGTCCTGTCCAGCTTTTCAGGCAAATCATATAGTTGATAGCCCATATCGGCTGTTCGGATTTACTTTACAAAAGAGAAGTGTAGGATACTTCTCTTGTTGGCTTATTTGAATTTGACTTTATTAAATGTATTTATATTATCATTTGGTGCAGCCGGGCCGGAGCAGGAGGGGATAGAAAGAGGAAAAAAGGAAGACGGGGAAATTGTGGGGATAAGAGGGGGATTAAACAGAGAGACAAAAACAACAGCAAATACAACAATAACATCAACAACAATAGAACGACACCAGCCCATACAATATGTACAAATATGATTGTAAAAGTGATAGTAAATAAGCAATTAGCGAAATAAAATAGTAATGACAATGAGAATTTTTACACTAAAACAGGAGCAATACAAATATCAATAGAAAAGCACTATTGATCATGAAAAAAATCAATAGTTTACCTCTATTATCAACAATACAGTTGTTAAAATGCAACAATACGTATACATAATGATAGCTAGAAAGATAATAAAAATAAATAAATGAAATAAAAAAAAAAGGAATACCGAAAGATGAAAGGGAAGAGAGAGAGGCAACCTATATTAATCTTGTGGATTGTTATAGTAACAATGGGTTTGTCAATATGCCTTGTGTTACCCAGTTTACCCTAGGGCCACAACGTTGATATATGTTTGATGAAACGTGATTATGTGCATGAGTGTATGTATGTATATAAACAGAATGTGTATATGAATGTTTGTACAGTGAATGTATATGTACAGTATATGTATGTATGTTTGTACAGTGAATGTATATGTACAATATGTGTATGTTTGTACCGTGAATGTGCGTGTGGATGGACGGACTTGGAGTATGTACGGATGTAATGTATTTGTGTATGTATGTGGGAGCGTAGGTACCAATGTATGTACGTTTGTATGTATGAATAACGGTGTGTGTGTGTCTGTGAGTATACGTGTGTTTGTGTGCACAATATATTTGACTCCCAGTGTGCGTGGGAGCCAGAGTCCGGCCCCAGCCGCCCAGAGAGCCCAACCCAAACAGCAGGTGTGGCACCCAGGGAACCAGGGCCCACCGGCCCCACGCAGCCAGGCCGGCCAGCGGCGCGAACCCCAGAGCCCAGCCCACCGCGCCGCCCGGAAGAGCCGGCAGCAGGCCGCACACAGACGCGCCCGGCAGAGGACAGGGCACGAGAGAAGCAGTGGACGGCCAGACTTCAAGCCAGCAAGAGAGAACCCCCCACACGGGCAGAAAGACGGGACGCCCCGCCCGGGGGAAGCCCAGAGACTCCCCGCAGCCGGCGCCTCACCAGCACCAGGGCCCTCCGACCCCACCCCCACCCCTGGGGAGCACGGCGCGGCTCACACCAGGCCACCCCACCCGAGCCGG